>NC_141032.1:12072500-12227500 GCF_052040795.2 Danio rerio
AGTCATGTTGTGTTAATTTAACTTCACAATATATCACTTTGAAAGCAAGCACGTTTACTTTTTAAACAGTGCAGCTTTCAGGAAGAATTACAATGTCATTGTTTACTATAAAACAGCTTTCTGGTTTGTCCATGTTAAGTCTTAATCCGGATGATTATGCTAAGGAAATCACAGAGCCACACCTAACTCATTACATCACAAACCGGTATTAGTTTGAAGATGTTTACTAGTCAGAGTGCACATTTCTGGAAATATATTTCATCCTTAAGCTTTGGTCTGGTTTTGTTCAAAATGACTTCAGATCAAGGCCAGGTTCCCTGATAAATATGCGTCTTGGCTCTTAAAAGCATTCTGTATGTGCAAAGTTAAAAATGCTCATTACAGTTTCACACGCATTTCCTCAAAGATGCATGTAAAATGATCATGTGAGAACTCGTTCCATGTGCTAAACTGCTGTTACACCTAAAAACCCATTCTTAATCCCTTAGTGCCGTAGCGTTGTCACATAGGGGGGTAATGGTCTTTTTGAAGTGTCACCCACTGTACTTTGGAGTTGCTGTCCATTTACAAAATGCTGAAATATAACCTTATAAGGAGTGGTATCCTGTATGTTTAACGCAATAATAGTCATCTCATGTGGATGAATACAAATGTATATAAAGCACAGACATACAGACAGAGGCACTTGCAAAACGATTTTAAAAAATGTATTAAAAATGAAAACCTTGAGGGTAAAGAACACAAAGTTATGCATAAGAAATGCCCAATACATGCATAGCTTTCATGTATATCCATGAAAGTCATTGACAGATTTTCAATTATTTATTTATTTATTGAGTTCATCCATATTTCTCCATTTTTCAAACATATTTCCTAATTATTACAGCCCAGAGTAGATATCACTGCTAAAATGACTTTTATGAGTCCCGGCTCCAAAAAGTCAGAGAGTAAAGTCACTCTGTAACATCTTATCCATCAAGATGCTGGCCAGAGTCAGCCTGTCCCGGTACTCAAAGACATACCACAGTGTTTCTTATTTCCTGGCAAATTATAACTTAGTTTAAATTTTGTGAATTCTCAAATCTGTGTCGCAAACTCCACGCAAATGACAAAGGACCTCCTAAAAGACTTAATCTTCCAAGCATCAGAAAAATATCACAGGAAGAGAGAGAGACCCAGAAATACAGGTATTAGTCATGCGTTTACGCTGTGCCCTTTTAAGGTGTTTACATGGTGGTTTTTAATAGTAGTGTGGAACTGAATTAGATTTGCCATCCTTTTATCTAAACTCTCTATTTTCCTCGCTGTTTTGTTTTTGTTGTTATGTGGTGACGTTTTTGTTATATGTTAGACTAATCAATAAATTACTTCATTACCATGTTAGATTGTCTTGAACCAGCGACCTTCTTGCTGTGAGGCGATCATGCTACCCACTGCGCCACCATGACGCAGTCATAAATAATAATAACTTGTTATTATTAATCATTAACATTCATAAAATGAGCTAATTTCGCTACATGTACAATAAAATCCAATTAAAACATTTCATTATAACTACACTTGCACCTGAATAAAGTTACAGGTGTAATCCACCAATTGTCCTCATCCTCATTGCCGTGGGGCTTTAACGATTACTTTGTTAAAGTTACAATGCTTTTGGTGAAACAGACCATAAAATTAAGATTAGTCGCACGATCATTTTTACAATTTACTTAGGTTTATGATGATTTTGAGAAATGCAGGCCAGGTTGTTTTTTGATTTTACTTTAAATGTACAGAGCATGTTGGAGCCAATAGCCAAGTGGTACTTTGCGCCGACATAGTAACAACATCCTCACGGCGACCCGAGCTTGATTCCCAGCTTTGCCGATCCTTCCCTTGCTACCAATAATTTTCTTAGAGCATCCAGCACTATTTTGTTGCTTTTTTAAACAGGTGCTAGAAAAGTGCAAGCCACAGTACATGTTAAAATTCCTGGTCCCACTTTATATTGTCGCTTATACCATAGACTGTAAAATATATGGACGTAGTGTCCGTGACGTCACCAATAGGTTTCTGAAGAGCGCAAAAGAAGCCACAAGTAGGCGCGGCCAACCATCGCCATTTTGTTCGCGCCTCATCGCACTCACGGCGGGATACCAAACAAGGGCAAAGAGGCGGAGAGTGAGCGGAGCTACAGACACCTGCTGGCATTTTGCTTGGACCTGGCTCAGACACACTTTACTTTGGGAAAACGCTTAATACTTTTATCACCTGCGACTCGTTTGTGTTTTGACCACTTGTGCTTGGTTGTACACTATATCAATAAAGTGTTTAGAATTTTAAAAATACTGTAGTAATACATTGAGCCACTAAAAATTGTTCTTATGGCATTTTTCAACAGGAGGAAAACGCGAATTACTTCCAAACACTTCAGATATAGTCTAAATGCAAGACTATTGATAAAATCCAGCATAACACTGTATGATAACACTTCACCTGACTGTTCTAGAGCCTACAGCTAATCAATCTGACAGATTCTGGAGTGCATTGCAGCTCTAAATATAAATATAAAAGATAAATGATCTTAAATAAAACAAATACATCTATAGAGATGGTATATAAGTATATAACTTTACTCACATGGGAAACAGAGGCAGCGTGAATGGTTTGTGAGCACAATTAAGTGCACAAAGCATTCCATATCATCTGATAATTGTAGGAAACAAGTCCAAAAGGCAGTTGACTGTGTAAAGCCACATAAAACAACACAAAAATACGATAAATATGCCGAGATCAGTGGGTAATCTGCAGGATTCAGCTGAGGTGACGTGACGGCGACCAGCGAGACCTAGCTGTCACTCAAGTGGCCACGCCCTTAATTATGCAAACTTAATATAACTTAATATAAAGGAAACGGATGAGTTATAAAAAAATTCACCCCCCTCACAGTTGTCATGAAGGGTAATACTAGCTGTATAAACCAAAATCTTTTTTTTGGTACCAGGCTGTAAACACCTTTTTTCTGCTGTAAAGTTGGCCATTTTAACAGTGGGCTCAACTGAAATTTGCTCTATTATGAAGCCAGGAGCGGCCAGGACTAGCAGAGTTTCGGATAAATTGCAGTTTTAGTTACTTCCGTATTGGCTTCGCGAGGGAGAGCGGGAGGTTGCCGCTTGGCTTATACCTGTGAACTTACATGGTAACGATGTGTAAGTAGTATGTAACTACAGTGTATGTACACACTGTTGCATAGTATTTACTTGTGTAATACTGGTGTAACTACACACATGTAACAACCCACAATAGTATGTGTAGATTCAAATGTGTAACAGGACATTATTAACACAATCTTTGGTAAAGTACCCCTTTAATGTGAATTACTGATGTGACTCTACAGTTTACCTTAAAAAAAACAAATAAATGTAAGGCATTTTTGATATTTATATATACACCTATACTTTTTTGCCAGAAGTTTGCTGTTGTTAAACAGTTGCACAAAGCCTTAGGTTTTATATATTGCACAGTAATTTGTGACAATTCTACACTTTATATTGAGTGGACAGTTCCTGAGGATTTGCCCTGCAATTACACTTAATTCACAAGGTAAAACCTTCTATTGCATTGTTATTTCTGCCATTCTTATTCTAATACAGTGTTCAGAAGTACATGCAAACAGGTGTGAAAGTAGAAAACACCTGCAATGTTATTGTTGTTACAAAATGCACTTATGTAATTCTTGTTAGAGATGTGTACTTTCTTAGTGTTGTTACCAACGTTCTGTTACACATTTGAACTTACACATACTATTGAGTGTTGTTACATGTGTGTAGTTACACCAGTAACACACAAGTAAATACTATGTACCAGTCTGTACATACGCTATAGCTACATACTACTTACACATCTAGTAATCATGCAAGTTCACAGGTATAAGCAACACTTAATATAAAGTGGGACCAAATTCCTTATTTGTAGTCAAATTAAAATCTTCCTCCATTACTTTCTAAAGAGTAACAAAATTACAACAGAAGTTGAACCATACTGAACAGGCAAAAATAATGAATGCTTGAGTGACAGATGTACCTTTTCCGTATGGAAGGGCAGCCCTTCAGGAAGCGCTTGAGACTGTCTCTTTTGAACACGTACAGTAATACGATTATTAAAACCACCAAAATTGGCACCACCAGAAGAAAGAAGATCAACAGTCCATTTCTCAGGGAGTAATCTAAGGGGGAAAAGATAATGTAATCATTAAACGTATCTGTGTGTTTTGTATAGTGAAAATTAAATGAGTGTGTTCTTACCAATCTCAGCAGGGCCACTGTCAATACTGCCTCCTCTACCTCCTTTGTTACAGTTGGGTGGACCCCAGCCATTATTACAATGACAATGATATCGATCATTACACACCTGTGAGAACGCCACACAGCATTACAAAAGGGCAAGACTTGTGTTGTGTCCAAATTTACATACTTGTACTAGAACTACTTCCTAAAAGTATGTATTTTTTGCGTGTAACAGAAGAGTATGCAAGTTTGAAACATACTACTTCCTCATTAACGGATTGCTTTGCTGTTTAGTTGCATACCCTATCAATCATGTCGACACATCATCCACATTTCTGTCATATTTAATTTCCTGCCTTATTGGATATTTAGCAGCAGGTTATTCTGACATTTATGAGTCTTGTATACAGGAAAAACCCTCAGGTCTTTGGATAAGTATTCATTCAGTAGTTAATGCCTTAACATGTCTTTATATAAATTCACATTGTTGTTGCAGATAAAATATTTCAAAGAAAATGTCATTGAAAAATTTTCCAGTTGGCTAGATATTTATGAATAGTTTTCAATCAACTTTACCCTCTACTTTTCAGTTGGGCTTGCATGTCTGCCATTTTTGTAGTTTGTTTTTTTAGTTTATAGTTCTAATCTAATTCACATCCAATGCACAATGTATTAGCAGTTACAGTATGTCAGTTCTACACATCAAATTTCTACCAGAAATAGTAGACCATCCTCAAACCTTTGGTTTACTCTTTTCAACATACTACGGTTTTGGACATACTAATTCTAATTTCAAATACTATTTAGGAGGGATAGTATGCAAATTTGGGACAGATCACTGGTCATATCATGAAAAGTGCAAGTAAGAAAAATTAAAAACTAAGAAGTACCAACATCCACTGATTCACATTAACACCAGGAATAACTTACTCCATTACTGTTGCAGTCTCTCTGGGCATCACATTTCCGACTCTGATCCATAACGGAAGAATTGAAACATGTGAAGTTCGCACAAAGCTGAGAGAAAAAGAGAACGGTTCATTTAAAAGTTACACTCTTACTGGCCACTAGGTCAAGACAATCTGCTGAAGTGAAGAGAGGTGATTTAAATGACTTTTGGTGCCATGTGTGCTGGTATTGTAATAAAATATATGATTAGATTTAATTAAAAATAATTTTACAATAAACCTGAAGGACCACACCAAGTTTCTTGTTTCTTTCCAAGTTCTTGTTTTGTCACTTTTAGCTTAGCTTACCACAATGAACTGAATGGAGTTTTATTAGTATTTTGTTAAAAAAAAATGGTTTGATCAATTTTCTGTTTAAAGCTCGAGTCTTCTGTAGATACATTGTGTAGTAAAACTGACAGAAAATGAAAAATGACTAAGCCAATATTTTTAGGAACTAAACTCTTTCTGGCTTGGTATTCAAGAAACTCTTCTACTGTACCATGGCTGCACCAGGCAGAGATATATTACGCAGTGCATGAGAACGGGGTGTTTTCAGAGGAAGACACTAATGATCAAATCCAATTCAATTTATTATGCTAAGCTAAGTTAAGAGTGACCCTGGCAGAATAAGAAATGGTCTGAATGGATACATAAAGGGCTCAAATAAATGCTTTACTCTAGGATATTTGTAAAATGAGACTGTTTCAACACCTGTGAAAGAGATGCCAATGTCTCTGCTTTAAAATAAGTATGAGGATTATTTTCAATAGGGTTCTAGAATTATATTCAATTGAATTGTGTCATTACCTTTGCAGGCCTACACTAAAGAAATGGGCTTTAACGTTTAAGTTAAAGACAAAAAGGTACAAGGCAAGTAAATATTATAGTACATATTATAGACAACACATTTCATTTCAACAGTTCATTCATAAGATGTAGGTTCAAGTGTCCATTAAAAAAATGACAAATCTATGCCAGAGTCTTTTTTTCTTAACATAATTGCTGATATATAGTTTTAAAATATGTATGAAATGTTCTGGCAGCACAGTGGCGTAGTGGGTAGCACAATCACCTCACAGCAAGAAGGTTGCTGGTTCGAGCCCTGGTTGGGTCATCTGGTATTTCTGTATGGAGTTTGCATGTTTTCCCCGTGTTTGCGTAAGTTTTCTACAGGTGCTCTGGTTTCCCACAAGTCCAAAAACATTTGGTATAGGTGAATTGAAAAGGTCTGTAGTTTATGTGTGTGAATGAGTGTGTATGGATGTTTCCTAGTAATGGGTTGAAGCTAAAAGGGCATCCGCTGCGTAAAAACATATGCATATGTTCATTCCACTGTGGCAACCGCAGATTTATAAGCCTAAGCGGAATTATTAAACTAAGCCAAAAAGAAAATGAATGAACGAATGAAATGTTCCAATACAGGTATAATATCAATAGTTTTAGCCTGAACATTAGACTTGCACCACTAATAGCTTAAATTTAGGATACCCTTCATTTTCACCTTTCCAGGAGCGCAGACAGAGCCTGTTTTGACATAGGCTGGATCTGGCACATCAGGGCCCATGTTGAAATCAGCATTCATGCAGGTTATTGTGCCTCCCTCTATTTTTTGTACACTGACTGTTGCTCCTAAGGGTGGGTTATTGCTGTTGAACAGGCATTGAAGTTTTCCACACATAGCATTTCTGTAAAGAAAGAAAGTATAAATCAAGGTTTTTACACCTTTTCCACAGTTTAAAATCTTAAAAAGCTTTTTTCAAGAAACTTCCAGGTGCATTTTTTAACTTTTCCAGCACTTTTCAATATTAAACATGTACATATATATGTCATCAAATTATATCAGATGCTATTTGTTAAAGTATTTTATACTATATATACTATATTCGAAAGAAAACAATTTGATGGTACGTTTGCACCAAGCCCAACATTGTCATTTACTATTTTAAATGTCATTTACTCAGATCTTAAACGTGTCAATCAATCAATCAATCAATCAATCAATCAATCAATCAATCAATCAATCAATCAATCAATCAGTTTTTAAACAGTTAATAATTTTACCTACTTAGTAAGTTTCAAGTTTTTAGTTTCAAGCAATTTAACCAAAATCTAAGCACTTTTGTAAACTTTAAAAACCACTAGACTAAAATTCAAGCCTTTGTAAGGATTTTTAGCATCTGTACGAACCCTGATCAATTCCCTCAGCACTTTAGTTGAACTAAAAACACAAAACAAAATGATAAAAATCAGATGGAACAGAAAAACCCATACATTTGACATGTTGCAAACCACAGAGCCCTTGGGCTCTATTTTAACAATCTAGGCGCAAAGTCCAAAGCGCATGGCGCAAAAAGCATTAAGGGCATGTCCGAATCCACTTTTGCCATTTTAATAATAGAAAAATATGCTCTGCACCCCGACACAAGGTCTAACAGAGTTGTGCTTATTCTCTTAATGAATTCTGGGTGTGTTTTGAGCATATTGTGCATTAAGCCAATCAGAGTCTCATTACATATTCTCTTTAAGAGTCAGTTGCGTTGCGCCATGGCACATTTGTTATTTACATGACGGACTTTGTAAGCGAAATAACTGAATTCTTCACTAGCGAGAAAACAGTTAAACAGACCATCTGCAGCGCAAGGATAAAGAAGAGGCCTTCTTCATTCGGCCACTTTACTTTTTTTCTCTTTCTCTATACTTTTACTTTTTTACTATGTCGATAGGGAAACTGTACTCACTCCACTGAAGACATTCATTAGCCTACATATTTAATTTTGTATGTTAAGCACAAAGATTTGCTTCTGTACAATTTCTTTATTAAGCTCTAATCTCCCGGAAATGAGTAAATGAATAATGTTAACAAAATGTGGTAATAATTAATCACACTTCCTATTCTTATGCCCCAAATGGGGATGTACACGTCTCCAAAACCCATCAAGTGGACAAATCTAAACTTGTTTTTATTAAAAAATAGCTTTGCCATGAACATTAAACCAGCTCTTAGTTGGCCAATGAGTCTATTTCAATTTATCAAAATACCAACGGGCCAACAATGCACCTTAAAACACCTCCTTATAGAACACCCATGAGTCCACATAAATGGTGCAAATGGATCTGCTATTTAAACAATGTGGCGCAAAAAATGAAAATTAGAGTTGTCTTAAAATAGCAACAAATCATGCCATACACATCTTGCGTCATATTGTGCAGGGTGTATGATAGGGCTCATAAATTGCCATGGTGATATCACCTAAAAAAAATGTGTATTTGCTCACAAAACCTTTGTATTTTCATTCAAAACTTCCCAAAAAAATCTATGTTTTTGCATGTTGATGCATAGACATTTTTTAAATATTTCCTGGATTCTACAGTCTATGAGGTACTTACTGTACTGAACAAGGTTTCGGGAATGTCCCAGAATATCCACAGTTCCCAAATGCATTGCCATAAGTATTAACATTGGTAAAGCACTTATCATCTGCTTTGGTTGCTCCTAAATAGAAGAACAAAACAAAAAACAGGAATTCAACAATACAAGACAAGCTTTGTATAAACTTAAGAGCGGCAACGTGGTGGCTCAGTGGTAAGCACTATCGCCTCACAGCAAAAAGGTTGCTGGTTTAAGTCCTGGCTGGGTCAGTTGGCATTTCTGGGTGAGTTTGCATGTTCTCCCCGTGTTTGCGTGAGTTTCCTCCAGGTGCTCCGGTTTCCCCCACAGTCCAAAGACATGCGATATAGGTGAATTGAATGAACTAAATTGGCCGTAGTGTACGAGTGTGAATGAGAGTGTATGGACGTTCCCAGTACTGGGTTGCAGCTGGAAGGGCATCCGCTCTGTAAAAACATGTGCTGGATAAGTTGGCTGTTCATTCTGCTGTGGCGACCCCTGATGAATAAAGGGACTAAGCTGAATGAATGAATGAATGAATGAATGAATGAACGAACGAACGAACGAACAAACAAACTTAAGAGCAGATCGTGATATGTTTGTCCGCATCTTAACAGATTAAAAGTGTGCTAAAAGTACAATGTGAAGTACTGTACCTGAGCCAAAAATCTGTTTGCACTGATAATCAAAGGTCTGGCAGCGGCCCTCAAAGCAGTAGGCAGCATTATTGTTACACGGGAGACCGTCCATCATGTAGAAATCTGATGGACAATATGGAGACTCTCCACCACAGTACTCTGGCAGGTCACAGGGGTTGATGGATGGTCTGCAAGGTGTGCCGGCAACAATGATCTGCTCAGAGTAAACCAATGTTACACTTACATTCAATATTTACTTGCATCCATGTATCTAATATAATCCTGCAACTTAAATAAATGTTGTTAAGAGATATCAATAAATTTGAGTTACACTTTACTTGAAGGGGGGCAAAACCTTAGTAATAATAAAACCTTTGTAACCTTGGAACATGAATGAGATTTCATACATGCTTATGGCAACTGCCATTAAGTCTCATTAGCTCAGTTATGTCATATTAAATGCAAATATGACATTGTTTGGGATGTCTTGTTATGACAACTTGACATTACCAAGGTAAGAAAACCTGTCAAAACATGACTGTCCTGAGAGCAGTATAACTGTCATGAAATTTTTCTGATGACCTTTTTCGGTGAAATGCTGCATTAGTCATTAAAATGTCTCAGTAAATGTGTCAAACACTGTCAAATTCTTTTATGAAACGATAGATTTGCATCATGGATGTGCATGTGTGCGTGATGCTATCATGTCAATATGGACCAAAATCTCTGAGTTATATTTCCAGTACCTTGTTGAATCTATGCCACGAAGGATTAAAGCAGTTCTGAAGGCAAAAAGCGGTCAAACCCAGTACTAGTATGGTGTACATAATAAAGTGACCGGTGAGTGGATAATATATCAAGCCTTTATAACATTGTAATTTAAGTAGTCAGGTTAACATGTATATTTGTGATGAGGGGTCTGACCTGACACTTTTGACAGCAACTTCCTGCGGCGCAGGTGGAGCCCTTAGTGAAGGTGCATGTGGCAGCATTACAGCATGTAGTATTGCATTCCTGCAACACATCAGCAACACTTCATTTAGGACACCAGCAATGAAAAGCTCTGTACTCTGTCACACAATGAGTAAGTTTAATTTTTAAGACAGTTGAATAAATGTAGCCAAGTCACTTCAAAACACAACCAAAAACCATTAAATGCTGTAATGTGCCTAACTATATGAGACATGGGCTGTTTCTTAATACGCGTTCTTCAGCGGTCTTGCGTCCTTGTGTTCTCATGCAACGGCATCATCAGCTGCCTAAGTTCAGTTACAATATTTAAGACCGCAAGTACGGAGGACGCGTGAAACTTCCTGGATGTGATCTTGATATCGAGGACGCACTGATGCAGACTTGATCACCGAACTCGCTCTGGAAGTCCCAGAAGTCATTGCGACTGGAGGTGGGAAGCGCTGCATTTTATATAGGTTTATAATAGTTATATATTAATTTCGGAGATATAACTTATTTACCTCAGGAGTTTCCCTAAAGGAAACGGTGAAAGTAAAAACATGACCATGAACATCTTAATCAAGGAATAAACACATTAAGGGTTTTTGTTTGCCAAAATTCGTATTAAAATCTGTTTTATTTATATTGTGCAGAGTATATTTATTATGTTTTTATGCAAAGTATATATTTTGAAAAGGGGAAAAACAATAAACCGTTGTGTGAGTGCTGTAATGTTTAAATAATTTACCACTTAAAACGCGTGAAGGTAAAGTGACTATCAGGAAAAAACGCAGCAACCCATTTTTCAAAGGACACGTTCTCTGCCCTTGCGGTCTCCAGAGTTTGTCTCCCGAGTTTGTTTTTCCGAGGACACCTGGCAAGACCGCTCTCAACGATAACGCAAGTCCGTTCTCTGCGTTCTTGGAATTGAGAAACAGCCATGCTCTAAACCTTTATCAAACACACCTAAACCAATTAATTAAGACCTGAACACCACATAATAATTACAGGCAGGTGTGTTTAATATGGGTTGCAACTGAAATCTGCAGGAAGGTGGCTCTCCAGGAACAGGGTTGGCCACCCCTGCTCTAAATGGTGACCATTTTGGTTAAATATGTTCCTGTGGCAGCTGAAAATATTTTTGCTAACAAAGAATCTTTTCTTTTCTTTCAAATTTGCTTTTGAGTGTTAAAAAAACATTAATGTCACATGACCTGCTTTTGTTTCTCTACCAATTGCTTGGTGTTTTTTGCGTACACATTATGTGCCTGACAGGACCTGAATGCTAATGTGGGATTGAGGTAGTGCCAATATTTTAATCATTCCAGCAAACTCAATAAAGCTGTAAATTCCTGCAAACATTTATTCATTACAGTTAGGACTTTGAATGAGTAAATGATTCCACACATCTAATCTGTAATCAAAGAGACTTCACAAACAGTGAGCGATTTAGCACAATCCATCTCTCGGTTTCAAAATGTGCGAATGACCCAAGTAAACTCTTGAGTAAGCGTAAAGTAACCTTGTGAATGTATTGCTTTTGGATGGGAGCCACACATTCATTCTTAACGACTCTGTTTACACCAGGTCACTACATCCATTTTCTCTGATCGGACAGCTACTGAATCTAATTTGTGAAAACATCAAGTATCTACACTACCTAAAACCTACATTTAAAATCGACATTTGGCTATATAAATGTTTCTCCACTAAATGGAAATGATTCTGATCTTTAAATCCTGCACTATATGCAAATTTAACAAGGTTATGCAAACTTAAACACCAGGTACACAGCATTTTAAAAATTATAATAACTGTTTACGGAAATGTAGTAAGTAGAGTGTATCTTTATTCTTCCTATTTCTGATCTATAAATATAAATATAGATTTTTTTATTTATTTGTCATATTTATCTCATGATTTCATGTGCTTTTATTTGCCGTTAACGAATTGGAATATAAATGGATTAATCTACTAAGGATTAGTATAGTGAGTATATAATGCTTGAGTCAATATTGAGCCGACATTTTGCAAAATGCATTTTTCATGAAAATTGCCACTAGTGTCACGGTTACTGGTGTTACTTTTCTTATGAGTTAAATCACTGTGAGAAAACTGGTGATTCATATGTGTCGCCGGCGTTATTCAGTTTTTTTTCCACGTCACATTGAAAAAGTGTTTAGATACATAATTATTTATAAGGTAATCAGTTTACATCTACTAAATTCTGCTACACCCAAGGTTTACGAAAAATTGCATCATTAGATGTTTATAGATGGTTGTTGTACTGAACTAACATTGAAAAAAAAAAAAAAGTTTTAACAAACGTGATTAAACACATAAAACATAATCCCCCTTTATACAGTCAGATCCATAAATATTTGGACATCGACACAATTCTAATATTTTTGCCTCTCTACACCAACACAATGGATTTGAAATTAAACAAATGATGTGCTTTAACTGCAGACTGTTAGCTTTAATTTGAGGGCATTTACATCTAAATCAGGTGAACGGTGTAGGAATTACAACAGTTTGCATATGTGCCTCCCACTTGTTAAGTGTCCAAAAGTAATTGGACAGAATAATAATCATAAATCAAACGTTTACTTTTTTAAAACTTGGTTGCAAATCCTTTGCACTCACTTACAGCCTGAAGTCTGGAACGCATAGGAATTGCCAGACACTGGGTTTCATTCCTGGTGGTGCTCTGCCAGGCCTCTACAGCAATTGTATTCAGTTCCTGCTTGTTCTTGGGCATTTTCCCTTCAGTTTTGCATTCAGCAAGTGAAATGCAAGATCAATTAGATTTAGATCAGGTGATTGTTTGGCCATTGCATAACATTCCATTCTTTCCCTTCAAAAATTCTTTGGTTGTTTTTGCAGTATGCTTTGGGTCATTTTCCATCTGCACTGTGAAGTCCAATGAGTTCTGAAGTATTTGGCTTAATATGAGAAGAAAATATTGCCTGAAACACTTCAGAATTCATCCTGCTGCTTTTGTCAGCAGTCACATCACCAATAAATACAAGATAATCAGTTCAACTGGCAGCCATACATGCCCATGTCATGTCACTACTACCACCATGCTTCACTGCTTAAGATCATGAGCAGTTCATTTCTTTTTCCATACTCTTCTCTTCCCATCACTCTGGTACAAGTTGATCTTGATCTCATCTGTCCATAGGATGTTGTTCCAGCACTGTGAAGGGTTTTTCAAGCTCTAATCTGACCTTCCTGTTTTTGAGGCTCAGCAATGTTTTACATCTTGTAGTGAACCCTCTGATAGTGACCCTCTGACAGCATGCAGCTTAGGCGGCAGGTCTTTTTTACGCAGATCTACCAACTACCTGTGGCGTTATTTTAATGATAAATGTCGAGATCGCATTTATGTAATAGCTTACGAGCATGCAAATCTCTTTGCTTGCGCGCCAATTTCCTCTGTTCATGCACAAAACTTCTTGCATGCCCTCAAATATAGGCTGCTCAAGCGCATATCTTCTTGTGCACTCTCAAATACACACTGCTGAAGTGCGATTTAGTGCATTTATGTAACAAGCATGTCTCCAACATTTTTTAGATTTGCTAGGAATATTTATGAATTTCTCCCATAGACCTACAGAACGGTATTAATGTGTCCTGAAGTAAAGTGAAACGTCGTGTTTGCTGGCCTCATGCATCACGCACCTGTCAGTCAGTCAGCCAGTCAGTCAGCACGTAACCTTAAAGGGTTAAACAAATGACGCACAGTCCTACTACAGTTACAGAAAAGTCTGCGCTGTTATAATTCACTTATATGTTAATACATTTTGGTGCTCGCTATAAAAAAAAAACACGACTGGATGAAAATGACGAAAAACTGTAATGTAGCAGTGGCGGGATCAATTTTGGCATCATGCCCCGCCATGAAAGATTGAATGTAGCGAAAAATCATGCAGACAAATTCTAAATGCAAATAGCAGACTCTGGACCTTTTATCTGCTCATTGTAATTGGAATAATAAGCGAATAACACACATGGCCATAGAACTGCTTATAAGGCAATTGTCCAATTACTTTTGGACCCTTAACAAGCGAGGGGCACATAAGCAACTTTTGTGATTCCTATACCGTTCACCTAATTTAGTTGTGAATACCCTCAAATTAAAGCTTTTATTTTAAATCCATTGTGTTGGTGTATATAGCAAAAATGTTAGAATTGTGTTAATGTCCAAATATTTATGGAACTAATTGTATGATCCTCATATCTTTTATTTTATTTTTCTAAAACTCGAAATACATGTGCAGAAAAAAAACAAATAATAATATTTTATAAAAACGTTTAATATTGTCAAAAAAGTGGGCAACAACAGCGACAAAAAATGGTAAATGTGAACTTTAAAAACATTCACAAAAAACTTTAAGTCATTAATGTTTTCCTAAAGCCAAAAGACAATTGATTAACGTGGGCTAAGTTTAAAAGTAAAAAAAAATATATAGATTTTTTAAACATTTTCAATTCCAAAATAGATGTTTCTATAGAATGACCCATAGATACAGTAGAGCGATAAATATATGTTTAAAATCATACCTTGATATTAAAAACAATAGCAATTTCAATAAAAAACAGAATGTTACCATGTATTAATTTAGGTGTGGATGATGATATTATTATAGTATTAATATAGTTATGGTTCTTTGTGTAATTAGGCCTTAACTTTTTGCAGTTATGTGTATTTAAACCAATTCAACTATATTATATCATGCCATATATTTTACTGCTTGAGAAACCAAACAAATAGAATACATTTTGAATGTAATTGTTCTACTGAGACTAAAACTCTGATTCCATACAATGAAACTCTAATAATCATCTTAGTTTAAACACATACCTGTGGTGTGCCACAGTCACACTCCTCTCCACTCTCCAGAATTCCATTCCCACATCTGGGCACAGATATGATGCTGTCCTGAGCAGGTATGTTCCTCAAACATGCTCCACCCCCTCCCTGAATCAACCTCTCGAAGGCATTATCACTGCAGTCACTGAATTTAGTTGATCCACTGCAATCACACCAATACACATCATCATCATCATCATCATCATCATCATCATCATCATTAACTTCACATATAGTATGAGCTCATAAAGAGATTTTGTAGAAATGTCATTATATAATTCAATCTGAAATGCTCTTGTGCAATAAGAAGCATTTCAAACAGAATAACGAACAGCCAAAAATATTATTTAATGTTAGAACAAAAATTATGATGTGCTTAACTATTGGAAATCACCTTAACACCCTTCATTCCAGAACTGGATTTTCGACACGATATTTGTCATTCAGATGGAGAGACTCAAGGTGCATCTCAAATGGCACACTATTCACTACGTATTTATGTACTTACACACTCAACAGCATAGTAAAGCACTAATGGGTTTCTTACTAAGCAGAAATTCATACCATTTCTCTCATGATGTTTGACAGTTGCCAACTTAGTGAAATAAATGAGCAATCTACCAAACAATACCTACCATGAGTATAACCGCATTCCCCATCAGGAGGCGCTATAATCACTCTCATAGGAGAATACTGCTTTCACAATCCAAAATAAATAAAGTACTCCAACATGTGTGCCTGATGGCTCCGCCTCCTCCACTACGAGAGCAAAGCAGTGGCCATTGAGTGCGTGAAGTGTTCATCATTATTACACACTTCATTTTACCGGTTGAATAAGTGCATAATCCAGGTAATTAAAGTGCACTTATTATTTTTAGAGCTTTCAGTATGTTTTATTAATAATAATTTGAATTATATGTTTAATTAGGTCACATTTTCTTCGAATGTACAATGTACGCTATTAATTTAAACATTAAATTCAACTTTTAGCAATAGCTAACTTGCTTGCTTGCTTACCTGCTTGCTTCTTTGTTATTTTCCTACCTACTTGCTTGCTTGTTTACTTGCTTGCTTACCTACTTGATTACTTGCTTACCTGCTTGCTTGCTTACTTGTTCGTTTACTTACTTGCTAACCTACTTGATTACTTGTTTACCTACTTGCGTGCTTACTTGTTTGTTTACTTACTTGTTTACATACTCAATTACTTGTTTACTTACTTGCTTACCTACTTGCTTGCTTACTTGTTTACTTACTTGCTAACCTAATTGATTACTTGTTTACTTGCTTGCTTACCTACTTGCTTGCTGGTTTGTTTACTTGTTTACTTACTTGCTCATCTACTTACTTGCTCACTTGCTTGCTTACCTGCTTGCTTACCTACTTGCTTACTTGTTTACCTACTTGCTTGCTTGCTTACCCACTTGCTTGCTTGTTTACGTGCTTGCAAAAACTACAGAGCCCCCATTTCAAATCCCTAAACCCAGGCATGGTTGTGCTAGTGCAGGATCTGAGTAAACTAATTGGCTAAAAAAAAAAAAGTCACTGGCAATGTAATATTTTATGCCGTTTTACTTTTAAATGTTAAGTCTCTTTATACATTTCACAAAACTACAAACAATGAGCAAATGCTGAAGGAATTTAAATTCAGAAAATAAAATGAAATTGAGCAAATGAAGGACTGAAATTATAAAAACACAGCAGTCACTGACCTGGCAGAAGGTGCCATGATGCACTGACAGCTACACCCATTGCTGTCATGACTCATGCCCAAATTATGGCCCAATTCATGAGCAGCCACCGTGGAATAATACTGCAGATTGTTGTCACTGAACTGTAGACATGTAAAAGCAAAAGGCAAACAAGAACATGACATTAGAGTATGTTTGCTGACAAATTATATAAATCTAAATACATTTGCAGCACAGCAAAATAAAAAAAATTAAATAAACTGACATTTGGGCTGCACAATATTGGAAAAAACATACATTGCAATAATTAAAAAAACTATTTGCCAAAAATCTATCATTTTACATTGAACTGGAATGTATAGGCATAAAATAATTAATAAAAAGCATAAATTATTACAATAGACCAAATATACAAATGAAATAGACAGTGCTTTATGGTTTTCTGGAAAGTCTAACAGTATGTGAAGTAATCAAACATAAAATAGCACTGTATACAGTAGTCAACATTTAAAGTAGATCAAAACCTTTCATTTTAAAACTCTATAAGAGCACATTCCTATTGTGAAAGTATTTTTTGATCCCTTTCAAATGATGAATACTTTGTATTTTGTTGGTCTTTATTGTATGAATAAATACAATTAATCTTTGTTAAATCTACAACTTTAATAATTTCTTGTACATAAATGTGATACACTGTGATATCAATTCTAAAACGATATAGTCCTAATTTAATTTTATTGAATCATTCATTACATTTCTTTATATTGCTCATACCATTTGATACAGAACAATATAGAGCTTATAGCTGAGAGAAAAAACACCTATGCTATTTGGAACAATTAATTATATTGCCAAAAAATATCAGTGATATCTTACATTAAATGATCTCTTTGTATCTACTCTGTATCTTTACATAATATGTCTTAGCAGGATATATATATATATATATATATATATATATATATATATATATATATATATATATATATATATATATATATATATATATATATAGTACATACAGTTGAAGTCAGAATTATTAGCCCCCCTAAATTATTAGCTTCCCTGTTTATATTTCCCCAATTTCTGTTTAACGTAGAGAAGATTTGTTTAACACATTTCTAATCATAATAGTTTTAATAACTCATTTCAAATAACTAATTTATTTTATCTTTGCCATAATGACAGTAGATAATATTTGACTAGATATTTTTCAAGACACTTCTATAAAGCTTAAAGTGACATTTAAAGGCTTAACTGGGTTAATTAGGTTTACTAGGCAGATTAGGGTAATTAGGCAAGTTATTGTATAACAATGGTTAGTTCTGTACACTACCAAAAGTAAATTTGCTTGAGGGGCTATTAATTTTGTCCATAAAATGGTGCTTAAAAAATTATAAACCACTTTTAATCTAGCCTAAATAAAACAAATAAGACTTTCTTCAGATAAAAAAATACTATCAGACATATTGTGAAAATTTCCTTGCTCTGTTAAACATCATATGGGAAATATTTTTAAAAAATAAAAAAATTCAAGGGGGGCTAATTATTCTGACTTCAACTGTATATATAAAAGTCTTATTTCTTTTATTGTGAGGGGCAAAAACTCACAATGCAACTTCTCAAAGGCCTGATCATATTTGATACTACATTTTAAAATGGCCTTTCTAAATGATAGTAATATTAATAATATATATTAGAGGTTGCATTGTTGCTTCACGCAGCCAGTCTCAAACACACCTTTCCATTAATAAAACATGCAAGTTTTAAATTACTGCTTCCAGAAAGTGCTCCCTCGGGATACTTAAGATCCTTCTTGTTTTATAACTAGAAGTATATTAAGTAGCCTATAATATCATCAGGTCAGTGTAATAGTCAACATGATAAATAAAGTAGGCTCTAACCACACTGATTGCTCCAGAAGTACTCGCAGAACATACACTCCCTACGAAGGCCATGCCGAGCACACCTCCGGGATAAGCTCCTTGACCTCTAAAAAGAAAGACACAGATGATGTTACTCATGTTACATGCCCAGAGGAAACCCGGGGAGAACATGCAAACTCTACACAGAAATACCACAGAATTTTTTTTTTTTTTTTTTTTTTTTTTTTTTTTTTTGCCAGTTGCCCAGCCGGGACTTAAGCCAGCGACATTCTTGCTGTGAGGCAAGTTTTGTAATGTGCTCCAAATATTCGTAACTTGAAACAGATAGAAATGTGTCCTCCCACATTACAGTACTTGATCTATACCTGGCATTTCTCCCGTTGGGTTTTAGGTTTCGAAAGAGATAAAATTTCACCACCTTATTCAAATTTTTACCAAATTTGCACAATCCATATGCACAATGCTTTGGCTTGTTTCCCTTGCTTGAACAGACCTCCCATGCCAAGATAAGGTCCGCATGTTCACGTGGGTTTATTCCAGGTGCTCCGATTTCCCCCACAGTTCAAACACGTGCTACAGGTGAATAGAATAAACTAAATTGGCTGTAGTGTATGTGTGTGAATGTAAGAGCGTATGGGTGTTTCTCAGTCTTGGGTAGTGGCTGGAAGGGCATCCGTTGCATAAAAAATATGCTGGATAAGTTGGCGATTCATGACTACCCCTGATTAATAAAGGGACTAAGCTGAAAAGAAAACGAATGATGAAAGATATGTTTGCACCATGCAATATGGTCATCTGCTTGAGCTGTAATTATTCTACCTGTTTTGTAAGTTAGATATTTTTAGCATTGCCTAGTCTTCTGGTTCTTTGTTATCAAAAACTTTGATAGAGCACATTTGTGCCACGCACATTGTTTCCAGAATACCTTAATCCAAAGGTGTTTCTCCCATTAAGTTTTTACCATGGGGATTAAAAAAGTCATGAACCAACAAGATATGGGGTGAATCACAACATTACATTGCCTAGATTTAAGCAAAGTACTACACACACACACACACACACACACACACACACACACACACACACACACACACACACACACACACACACACACACACACACACACACACACACACACACAAAAAAAAAAAACAGACAAAGGTACAGGGAATGTAATACCCAAGTGTTAACCTCCCGCTCTCCCTCGTGAAGCCAATACTGAAGTAACTGAAACTGCAATTCATCTATTGGCCTTTGGGGACTGGCCCCTGGCTCCAGATGTTTACTGACTGCAATGCTAATTAAATTGCCCAATTTTACTGCCAATAAAAACATGTTTACTGTCTGGTACAAAAGATGATTTTGGTGCATATAGCTAATATTAGAGGTGCATTTTTTTAAATAACTTATCTGTTTTACTTATATCGAGTTATATTAAGTCTGCATAATTAAAGGTGTGGCAACTTAAGTGACAGCTAGGTCTCGCTGGTCACTGTCACTTCACCTCCGCAGATTCTGGCTGATTAGCCACTGAACTCAGCATATACCTCATGTTTTTGTCTTATTTTATGTGGCCTTACACAATCAATTGCCTTTTGGAATTATTTCCTACAATTATCAGATTATATGGCATGCTGTGTGCACTTAATTGTGCTAACAAACCATTCAAGTGGCCTCCATTTCACATGTGAGTAAAATTAAATACTTATACCATATCTACAAATGCATTTGTTTTACTTAAGATAATTTAGCATTTATAATGTTCTTTAGACCTGTAAAGCACTCCAGAATCTGACAGATTGATTAGCTGTAGGCTTTAGAACAGTCATCTGAAGAGTTGTCAGACATGCCTGGATTTCATAAACAGCCTTGCATTTACTAGCATAGTAATTTGCGTTTTCCTCCCGTAAAAAACGTCATTAAAACAATGCTTTAAGTGGTTCAGTGTATTACAACAGTGTTTTTAAAAGATTTAACATTTTAATGATATAGTATACAACCGAGCACATGTGGTCAGAAAACAAACCAGTCGTAGGTAATGAAGTATTAAGCGTTTCTCCCAAAGAAAGCCTGTTTAAGCAAAATGCTATTAAGCACCTGTAGCTCCACTGAGGCTCTGCCTCGTTGCCCTTTTTTGTTCATCCTCGGTCAGTGCAATGATGTGCGGACAAAATGGCGATGATTAACCACGCCCACTTGTAGCTTAATTTGCGCTCTTCGGAAACCTATGGGGTGACGTCATGGATACTACGTCCATATTTTTACAGTCTATGGTAATACCACTGTATTGGTGTCTCTAGAAGCATACGCATACTGTTTGTTTATTTCAAGTCTGTTGCAAATTTTGTATTATTTTAATTTTAAGTGTACTGTAGGTTCAGTAATCTAACTTTTATGGTAACAAATATGTTGTTTCCATTGCCTTTAGAGTGAAATTATTGAACCTACAAACAGAAACCTGAGAAAAATGCTCATTTTAGATTTTACAACTTGAACACAATTAATCTTCCTCTCTGAACTGATTCATACAGAACTGTGGAATTAATTTATTTACAGTATTTAAGGCAAGAATATTATAAGTACTGTAATTAACTTTCCGAAAAATGACAAGTAATCCCCTTATTTACTTTGGATCAGTGGATAAGTAATTTTATTACAGCAACAAGTTATTTTGTAACTATTTACACCCAACTCTAATGTGAAGTACTTACACAACGAGCTGAGCTGCGTCATTCCTGATTTGAGGTGACAGTGTTGTTTTTCTCCAGTCCACAAACCTGCCCAACACGTCTCCAGCATTGCCATCCACACTGAAAGGGTTCCCCGTATCAAAGATCTTCAGGCCAATCAAGGCAATTCGGATATTCAGCTGTTTGAAGTACTTCAGGAAACATGAAAGCAGCCACAAATATGTCATTACATCACATCTTAAACAACCAGTCTAAAAAAATGCTCTTGACATACAGTTCTTAGCATTAACACAATGTTTACAAAAGTCAAGAATGAGTCAGGTTTCTAGCATTATCGGTCACTAGTTTTCTCACCGTATCCAGCAAGTTAGCCAACTGAACCATTTCGTCACGCACAGCATTTACACTTCTGTTCTTAATGATGAACTGAGAACAGATCAACACACTTATCAGAGTCAACCAACTACAATGATAATTTGTGTATTTGTGTGTGTGTGTGTGTGTGTGTGTATATATATATATATATATATATATATATATATATATATATATATATATATATATATATATATATATATATATTATATCACATAAATGAATACATCACCTTTTAGTATTTAATTTTTTTGTGATAATTTCTCAGTAAAGTGGAGACAAGAAATGTTGGTGCATTTAACCTCTTAAGGCCCAAGGTGTTTTTTTTTTACATGCATTTTTTCCCTCTTTGCTATTTGGGCTTTATGGAAACTAATTATAATAAAAATTGAAGTATCATTTTTTGATATGATGTGCTTTTAGAGAAAAATTATGTCCATACATGTGGACTCGTGGTCCGAATTTACATAAAACACTTTTTCCAGAAAGTTTTTTTTAATGCATATTTAAAATAGAAACTATCAGAAAGTAAAAACAACATTTTTTTTTACATTTTAGACAGTTAAAAATAGGGTTTGGGACATTTCATATGCTGCAAAACCTATGAATGCATATATATATATATATATATATATATATATATATATATATATATATATATATATATATATATATATATATATATATATATATATATATGATGGCTAAAACTTACCCTTTTTTGGTCAACTACTAATGCCAACTCCACATATTTAGTCTGAGGTAAGGTTCGCTTTTTCTGTGGATTAAAAAGATTCAATGAAACCTCAAATATTGTGTTTGTTCAACATATATCAAAATACTGATAAGGCAAAAGGACATCTTTTCGAACCCGTAAAAACATGGACATGTCAGCATAACGAGAGTGGTCCTCACTGAGAGACGTTTCATTTTCCAGTCCACATACAAAGGGCTCTGAATGACTGTCCTCTAACAGGAAGAGCAGGTGTTCATTGGCTTTAGAGTGCAAGACTGGTTCCAGTCCATAGCTTTTATTCCCAATGATAATGACTCCTCTAAAAACAAAGCACAACTCACAGTGTTACTACTACTTAAAGGGAAAGTTAACCCATTTTTTTATTCACTCATTATTTTCTCTACTTTAAGTGGTTCCAAATAAGTGGTTACAAGTTTAAAGCTTTCTTCAAAATATCTTCTTGTTCAACAAATGAAAGAAACTGCGTTTGGAACATGCAATAAGAGAGTAAATGATGACAGAATTTACAATTTTGGCTGAACTTTTACTTTTAATGTTTAAAAGAGCCTTTTTCAGGCAGATCAGCTGAGCACAAAAAAGAAGGAAGATGAGGAAAAGTGTTGTCAGAAGCTTCCTCATACATGCACAATAGGACTACATTATAATGTTGTTGTTGTTTTTTTTAGCTTTGGATTTATGCAAAATACAGGGGACACCCTATTGAGCTCTGAAAAACCAAAATCCCATCCCTGGTTTTTTACCCTAAAAAACACCCACTGAACTTAAGAGGTTGATATGAAATATCCTTATTTTTGAAGTTATATATTCATTGGTATTTATACTAAATGTAAGCAGGTCATCTTTTTGCAAACAGTGATTTACACTGGTTCTGCCAATTAAAGTCTGGTTGAGCCAGACACAATTGCAAAGGAAACCTGTTTGGTAACAGGAGAAACAGTATGGAGAATATGCATATGGTCACAAAAAAAAAAAAAACTTTTATACACTATGTCCTGTGTTTTATTCATCGCTACACTAATGACAAAAAGACATTTTTGCCCATGAAATCTCCTCAAACGTGTCACCTTTGTAACAATGCATGAAAAAGAGTGGCTTATTAACAGTAATGTTTTTTTAATGATTCTTTTTTCTGATCCCATTCTAGGGCTGGGCAATATGGCAAAAATGTAATCTCGATGATTATCTTCCATATTGAACAATAAAAATATAAATTTAGATATAAATTGTTAATGCTTCCATATTTAAAAAAAGTACCCCAACAATGACTGAAGCCACAAAAATTAGTGGGTCCAATAAATGGCATAACATAGTATCTACAAATAATTTTTGTTGGCTGAAAATTCGGTACCTCTAAGATCAACAGACTTTCAGATTCCAATTGTTGCACATTTCTGCTGTGTGATTGGCTCTTAAATCAATATAGAGTAAAAAAAAATCCAGAGCTTATCATTGTTATTGACATAAACATTATTATGATTTGATATAATATTGTTTAGCGGTCCAGCCCTATCCAATTCTCTCTCTTTTTTTTTTTTTTTTTTTGCTCACATACCAACTTTCATTCTCATTCTCATCTCATTTCTCATTTTACACTGAAACAGGGAAATAATTCACTAGCTGACCATTTAAATGAAATTAATACAACCACTATATTTTAATACAAATAAAACAGTTTTTTAACAGAACTGCAAAGCTATATGCAAAACCTCTTTGAATCTGAGAAAAAGAAAAACTGCTTTGTGAGCCTAAACTAAAACAAGTCTAAACTAAAACAAGGAACGATTAGATTTGATGTTAAACACTATGACTTATACAAAGCACAATTATTGAATTGCAATGCGAATGCAGGTTTATTTTTATATGTACAGTTGAAGTCAGAATTATTAGCCCCCTTTTGAATTTCTTTTTCTTTTTTAAATATTTCCCAAATGATGTTTAACAGAGCAAGATCATTATTATTGATTATTATTAATAATTCTGACTTTAACTGTATATGCAGTGGGAACAGAAAGTATTCAGACCCCTTTGTTTTTTTACTCTTTGTTAGCAGCCATCTGCTAAAATCATTTTAGTAATTATTTTCCTCATTAATGTACACAAAGCACCCCATATTGACAGAAAAACACAGAATTGTTGACATTTTTGCAGATTTATCGAAAAAGAAAAACTGAAATATCACATGGTCCTAAATATTCAGAACATTTGCTGTAAAACCCATATATTTAACTTAGGTGCTGTTCATTCCTTCTGATCATCCTTGATATGGTTCTACACTTCAATTTGAGTCCAGCTGTATTTGACTATACTGACTGATCTTGATTAGGAAAACCACACACCTGTCTATATAAGATCTCACAGCTCACAATGCATGTCAGAGCAAATTAAAATTATTAGGTCAAAGAAACACACAATTTGAATACTTAGAACTATGTGATATTTCATTTTTTTAATAAATCTGTGTTTGTCTGTCAATATGGGGTGATGTGTAAATATTAATGACAAAAATTAACCTAAAGGTGCAGTAGGTGATCTGCCAGAGTGCTAGCGTTAGCATAATAGCTTAGAAATTTTACCACCCTCCCCTGCCTTCCAAAGCCATACCTCCTTAAGTCATGAACTGGCGTACGCGCACTGATTAGATATAACACTAGATCATGTCATTTATAAGTTAGAAAACTCTGTGGAGACATGCACTTTATCAAGCGTAGTTGTTGACAGGCCAGAGGGTGCAGGACTTATATATCCCTAAAACTGTCACAGGCTGTCACTGTTCAAACATGAACAAATGTGTGAATATAAATCAAACTTTACCTCAGTCAAGCTGGTTAGGCTGAAGAGCACATTTACTTATGTTTTGTTACTAAATAAAAATTAGATCAGAAAAAAAGGAGCGCTAAAAACAGAAATATCCTATCATCTTTTTACATTACGTTTACGTTACCAAGACAACGAGTGACTTTTTATTTCCAGTTGTGCTCGCTGATCCTCGTACATCGCTTGTTTTAAGCTCCTTTTTCAGTTGAACAACTAAACGAATGCTTATGTCTGTTTAACTGACTATATTATCGATGCTGCAAAAAGTACTCCATGAACTTGAAAATAGCCAATCTTTTGCCAGATGTTTTCGGTGGCTGAACAACACTTCCGTGCATATAAAACCCATTCATAAACAAGAACACAGTCAACATAAGCTTTGCGTGGCTAAATAGTTTTAAAACATACCTGTCTAAAATTAATACTTCAGCCGTGGTGGGACCCTTCTGATTGTTGTTTTGAACTTCGTAACATCACCTCCATCCAGCATGCAAAAGTAATTTCGATATTGATTCAGGGTTTAGAAAAGTTTTGATTTTGCATTTTTGGCAGAACCCCTCTCAGAAACCATCTTTCTTTTCATGCATACAAGGCCATGTTGGTCTTTCAGAAAGAAGTTCAGGTTGAGAAGTTCAGTTCATGTCTCTCTGTCAGCGGTACATCCGTGCTGCACTTGTTTGCTTAAAGAGGCTGCGTAAAAATTCTAATTTAAATTTGTTGACAGTTTGAGTTACCTGATAATCATAATTAAGTTATTTGTCGATCCTACAATATTTATTTTAGATAAAAAAATTTTAGTCTTATACCTTACCTAGTATAAAAAATACATATGAATACATTTAGATCATTAACTTTAATCATTACTATTGGAATGTAAAAAGACTTTCAACCAGCACAACAAAAACATTTCTGGAAACAATCACCTATGGCACCTTTAAATGGTTTTAGCAAACGGAAGCAATACAACAAAGAGTAAAAAATTTAAGGTGGTCTGAATATTTTCAGTACCCACTGTAAGTATGAATGGTCTATAAAATTTGCAAGGAACATAACAAGAATAAAATATATGCAAAGTATAAAGTTCGCAAGGAATAAAACAAGACCTAAGTTGAGTCTGTTATTTAATGCCAGCCAATTTTTGCATGCAGGTATTTGCGTTTGCATAAATCGGCACATTTAGTTTTTTCTGCTTGTTTAAACTATGCATTTAAAATGAGTTGAAACAATCCAATCCTTCTTTTTTATGTTCAATCTACTTAAAGTTATTTTAATCAATTAGTGTTGGGAAAACATGAAGGAATTGTGTAAAACCCAACATTTTTTTTGCAGAGAAATAAACTGAAGTATAATTTCCTTATGAGTTCCCTTGCAAGCATGGTAATCAAAAATAAAAGTATTAAAAATTCAATGTCACCTTCACCCAACTAACTGCTTTGACTGCTTATTTGATAGTGAAATTGTAAGCAGCATACAGTACACTACATACCTGATGCCTTCACAAGTGCTAAGAGCAACAAGAGAGTCTTCATAACCCTCTACATGCCCTTGATAGTAACACTGCACCTGGAACAAATCCACTAGCATTAGTACAGCTCATTTTCCAAAACTGTCTCAAGGTTAATGTCTTGGTTGCTGGTCTTCACAAAATGACCACATGACTGCATGTTTAAAAGATCAGATTACCAACACCCCCGTTATGTATTTTCTGTGACCAGTTTCCTGATTCAGGAACGATTTACATACCATGTAAAGTAGGTTGTAAACAATATGTCTTTCATATATTGTTATTCTAATAAAACAAATAGAATTCTCACCATTCTTTCAGGCTGCACTTTCCCTTTCTTTGGTGTTTTATGAGAAATCACGACAAAGTTCTTTGATAAAAAGTCTCTGAGGAAATAAGAGATCAAATTTAATTTTGTAATATAAAGCTAAACTTTAATAAAAAGCTAAATTGTTCAAAGTTCTTACGTGTTCTTTGTCACATGCAGTATTCGGTCACTGCCTTCAATCCTGACTGAGTATGTAATGATATCAGCATGTCTTTCCTAAAATCAGCCACAAGATTTCAACGTAGTTAATAAACATAATTTAATTTATTTCCAGACACTGTTAACGGTGCTCTGTACCTCTGGTTGTTTGTGTGAGGGGTCTGCATATCTCCTCCAACGCATCTGAACCAGCTGAGGTTTGACCACATCATACTTCTTCAAATAGGAGGTCTGATCTATGGCCTGGACTGTATGAAGGAATAAATTAAATTAAGCAACTGATTAACAATTATCAGGGGTGCATTTCCGAAAATCATCGTTAGCCAACGAAAGTCGCAAGTTCCGTCGTTACATAATTAATTGATTTGGCATTTCCCAAATCCATCATTCCAATGCACATTGTTGCGTTGCAAACGTGTACACTTGCAACTACACCTCTGGAGCTGTAGTTAGAAACATAGTTCCTTGCTGTGTTCTACTCCCAGTTTTCCCCCCTATGCCAAATTCGTTTAGAACATTCTAATATTTAAACTTGGACTAATTAAAAAAAAAAAAACATTAAAGTCATCTCTCTTAGGTGTAATTTGCTTTCAAAGTATTTTTACAGTTCATTTTTAGTGATTTTCATTTAAAATTGCGCTCCCTTCGAAGTGCACTTTGAAAACATTGATGCCATTTTGAACACAGCCGTGGCTCATGATGAAAGCTATAGGTGACCTATTATTTAAAAGTGGAATTTACATCACGTCTCTAAAGCTTGTGAAAACAAAAAACATAGCAAACGTTAATGCTTTTAATTTATATTAGGTTATTTATTAAGTATCTGTACTGTACATGACATGGGCCTGAACATTTCTGAACATTGGTTTGCATGTGTCAAATCGTAAAAGTAGACTTTTCAAAAAATAAAAACTAAATAATAATAAAAAATCATCATATCATCACCTTTAATATTATTATTAAAGTAGGATTTTTTTTATTAATTTTCATTTCTTAATAAATAGCTTCATTATTTTTTATTTATATATATGATATTAGAATACGTGTTAGTAAGTGATTTCATGTTTTAGAATAGAATGTGGAATGCAGTCAATATTTGTAAAGGAAACATATGTGCCATTTACTTCTATTAATATAAAAAAAATGAGTGTATTTTTTTTACTAATCTTGGATTTTTTTTTAAATGTGTGTGCTTGTAAAACAATATAATTTGCATAAAGAAATTATGGGGTTCTTTTACAAAGAAGTTGTTACCACCCCGTTTAGGAGCATCATTATGGGCGGTTTAAAATTCAAACAATGGATCTACAACAGAGAAACTACGGATTTTGGGAAAGACTCGTCACTACATCGTTCTTTTCCCAAACGATGCATCGTATTATGATAGTTCAGCCTCGAGTTATGCTGTTGCTTGGGAAACCAGCCCAGATTAGATAAAGTAAAAACTGGTAATCCAAAAACAAAGAAAAAATGCTTCAAGGGTAAATAATGTGTTGGTGCTCTTTGCATAAGGAAAATAAGGAAGGAATATATATATATATATATATATATATATATATATATATATATATATATATATATATATATATATATATATGACATATATGACATATGTCATATATATCTTTGTCAATAAAGGATTTGAAACTTTTTTGTATCACTGTTATCCTCATTTTATTTTATTTTTTTCAAATTACCTATTGTTTATGTAGACATTTCCAGTCAAATCTTTTTAAAAAAACAAATAGTTTTTTTTCTATGAGTTTTTAAAATAGGTTTTTTATGCTCACCAAGCATATGAGGAAACAGAAAAAAATATTATTGAAAATGTTAAATTGAAAAATAAATAATCAAATTTAAACAGTTTATCAGCTATTGTTAATCGCTCACGAAACATTTTGGATGTTAAAACAGTTTTGCTGATTCATTTCATCCAATATGTCATACAATATGATTAAAAAATGTGACTTTAAATAAGAAAAAAAAATATTAAATAAAACATTTTATTCAGCAAGGACGCACTACTTTTATCAAAATTGAGACAAAAGACAAAGCACTTACAAAGCATTTCAATTTGAAAAAAAAAAATCCTATGCTTATTTAAACTTTTTATTAGCAAGACAAAATGTGGAAACAAGTATCAATATTTTCTAACTAAATATTAGGCTGCAAAAAACTCAAACAACATTGATAACACTGAGTCGTCACATTAGGCTACATTTTAAAATCTATACAAACAGAACGCATAATAACTTGTTTAACATTGAGTAAAACTATTTCTCGAAATGATAGTTTACGATAAATAAAAGCAGCCATGGTGAACATAAAAAGTATTTGTTCAAAACATTAAACAATAGTAAGCATTTACAGAGTTGGTGCATTTATAGATACAGTTTTAGACGTTCCATATATTTTTTTCCAGACTACTGTGTAAACAAGAGCCGTTTGTAATCACACAACTCTAAATAGCTCTAACATTAGCTTAATTAACCTACTTTAACAACCTTTAAAACTTAATAAAACGATTACAGTACGTCTAAAATTAGCTATTATTAATTCACGTTCCCTGTACGATTAATACAACTCAACACAAGACTTTTGTCGTAGGCTTTGTTGTCGGTGAAACACGACTCTAGCTCTTCCTCCATTAAGGGTAGCTACTAAATGAAGTCATCAGTTTGAAAATATTAAGGATAAATGAATTGATATGTCTTACCTATACAAATTGAGAAGTTTATGAGAATAAGGACGAAGATGTTAACCTGCCGCGTCATGATGTTTCTGTGAACTGACGCTGCTGGATCTCAGGTGAGCAGCTGAGCACGAGCGAGGGCGTGCACGAGCAGTCCTACAGGTAGAGCGACATTCCACTATTCTTTGTTTGGCCCTCATTCATAACTATTCATAGATGTTATAGTTAGAAATAAGAAATGGCTGGCGCATTCCACAGGATTAAATACAATTTAAAAGATTTTTCTGTGGGGAAAACCCACGCGAGTACTGGGAGAACATGCAAACTCCACATAAAAATGCCAACTTTCTTGCTGGCCACATTCAGCCACATTCTTGGTGGCGACAGTACTAACCACTGAGCCACCGTGCCGCCCATTATTTTAACAATCATAGTAACATAAATTATAAGTATGTGTGTATTGCAGTTAATTGTAGTAGGCTACAAATAGGCTACACTGAAAATAAAATATTTCTGCAAAGTTGTTGCAAACTATGAATTGAATTTAAACAAACAAATTACATTTAGTAATGTTCAACTTTATTTGTTTGTTTGTTTGTTTGTTTGTTTGTTTGTTTGTTTGTTTGTTTGTTTGTTTAAATTCAGCCCAAATAAATTGTTTACAACCACCTAACTTAAAAAAAAAAAAAAAAAGTATACCCAGTGGCGTTTAGTTTAAATGCCACCCTGAGTTCTGCCACTGAGTAAATCCAAGTAATCATCTTTGAATATTTTTTTTCAGTGTACAGTGTTTGTTTATATGTAGTATTAAATTATAGATAAAAAAGCAGTATGGTATTACGATTAAATTCTATATTTTTACAGGCCTTTAGCCAGTCTGGTGAAAGGGGTGGTTCTTTTTTCTTGAAAAGTGGACCTTTTTTGCAGTTATTCGCCTCATTTTCTATTTAACTATGAGATTTAAATACTGAATTTAGGTGACATTTTAAGTTTGTTTTTTTTATTAGCTTGTCGGATGGTCATCATAACCACACTTTTGATACCAAACACTTTGATACCAAACATATTTCCTAAATATTTAGAATAAAGAAATATGACAAATTAGAATTTTTTAAATACAACTTTATTAGATCGTTAGAAAAAAAAGTTTTAAATTAAAAACTGTAGTCTATTATAATTTATTAGGCACACAATAAACTGTCCAGCAAATTAAACTTTAGTCAGAATTTGGCCATTAAAATAATAAAAAATGTAAACATATTAATAATAATAATTTAGACTAATAATATTTTATACTAAGCAATTTTTCTAGCCTCCTTTGTAAAAAAATACATTTGAAAATTAATCAATAAAAACAATAGCCAAAATATTATTTACATTTATTTTAATATGGCTTGCTTTTTGTGCTGCATACTTGTATTGGTCATGTTCTTTCGAGAATAAGGTCCAAGATTTAGAATAAAAGTTGTTTCACTATTAAAAAAACAATACAGTAGTGAAAGATGACTTTGCTTATGTTTTTTTTTCACAGATGTTGGACAAAAAAATTGTTAGCATTGGCCAAAACTGATTAACTTCACAGTCACACCAAAGCGACAGCCAGGAGGATTCTACTTGGTCTTAAAGGGGGTGGATACCGTCTTCCGAACCCCTCGAAGCCCCCTGGCTTGTCTTTTTCATTAATCTGGTATTTTTTTTTGTTTGACACTGGCTGACATAAGTATGACAAGTTTATTCCTCCAGATGGCGCTCGAATGACACGTCAGGGACCAATTACTAAGCGTATTCAAGAGGCAAGTCCATGCGTTTGATGCATCGTCTTTTGTTTTGATATATGGGCAAAACCTGTTTTACTATATTACAGTAATAATAAGGCTATCCGTACCCTTTTCCAAAGAGAACTTATTACTGTACCTTATAATCAATCTTATTGGATGCCTTTATTAAAGGATCAACTGATTGCTGGAAAAAAGTGTGGCCACAAAAATTTCATGTTAGAATTAAAATTAAAGAAATATCTTATAAACTTCTCCACAGACTTTATCCAGCAAAACATTATTTACAAAAATTTAAAAGTGGGATTGAAGTAAATTGTATTGTTTGTAATGAATATGAGGAGACTGCTTTACACTTATTTTGGCATTGCGCATACTCAGTCAACTTATGAAGTGTGCAAAGATTTATTAATAACAAATTACAGTGTTCTTAACCTCTGTCGTTGTTGTGGGAAAATATACTTTTTGGCATTTCTACCCCAATCGAGAGGAAAGTTGTTTTTATTTAATTAATTAAATTATTTTGCAAACAAAATTTTACATTTATAAATGTAAATTTATCAATAAGAAACCGAATTTTAAGATGTTGATGACTGAATTATGCTTATATAGTAGTATCAGAAACTCTCTAAATATAAAAAAGCACTACACACCTTACTGTGAACGTATTCATATGCTTATTACAAATGTACATTTTGTATATTTGTATTTGATTTATTTACCCCCTAGGCCTATTTTTTGTACTGTTAAAATGTAATAATAATAATAATAATAATAATAATAATAATAATAATAATAAAATTAAAAAAATAAATAAATAAATAAGTAAGTAAATAAAAGGTATTCAGTTAATTTTTTTGGTAAATAATAAACATGTTCATCGTTTCTCAACTGTTAAAAGTTATCTTTGTCGTTAATAAATTAACTGAAGCTTCGTATTGTTTGCTGTTCTGTTAATTCAATCTCTTTGCTTTTCAGTGGCTTCAAAGGCAACGAAACTACATGAGATGAATATAGTATTTTATTATTGCCAGAAGTAAATGTATGACAATAATATTTATTTATTTATCCTTTGCATACCGCACATGAGAAAACTAAATAAAAAAATAGAAAAACAGTGAATCGTTTGTGTTTTACTCAGGCGTATGCTTGAGCGCCTGTGTAGGGTCCTAGAGTAGCTGCCGTCGCTGTTTAGAATGTAATGTTAAAGTAGAGCGCAGTTTGTTTTTATTGCTTTTATAAAACGAAAAACACTGCGAGGATGTTGTGTTTTTTGTTTCGAACTTGATTAGTTAATATGTTTTAACTTCTCACTCTCACTGCAGATATATGAACGAACGTAACTGAAATCCTTTACTTTAGTGTGCAGTATGTAACTTAATCGTATTGGTTTTGGCTGTTTTATGGGAAACGGTTTAAAATATCGGATTGTGTGTGTGGATGCTGTTGGTGGGGCAATAAGAAGCATTTATCAGGATGTTCTCGAGTAAAGATGGTCTGATATCTGCAAACAGTTCATGGCCGTGTTCATCACAGAAGCAACTCTCTGATGTTCTCAGCACGACACTAGACAACAAACTGAACGACACACAATGGTTTCAACATGACAGGTGAGTCCGTTTGGTGGCTAAAATAGTGATTCGATTGTGTACTTTTAAAGGGGACCTATTATGCCCATTTTTACAATGTGTAAAATAAGACTGATGTCCCTATAGTGTGCTAGTGAAGTTTAAGTTCATAATACCTCACACATTTTCATAGATCTCAGAAACTGCCCCTTTTAGACTTTTGTACAAATTGCGTAGTTATGGTGACTGTCGCTTTAAATTAAAATAAAATTGTGCTTCCAGCCCTCTTTTCAAAAGAGGGTGGAGCTATAAACGTCTATGTGTCATCATAGCTGCAGATTCAAAACTTTAACGGCGGACGGCTGCTGCTTGCACAGAGGTTTCTATGCTAATGAGCGAGGGATGAGGTCATCACTAATAGGTGAGACTTTCCCCCTCCGATGACATACAAAGGGAAAATGTCAGCCAAAGTGTTTCTTCTTAAAATTAGAATTAATTAAAGTTTATTATTAGAGGCTGACTAAATTCACACAACTGTGCTTTACCCCCTTCTAAAAGTGATTTTTGCATAATAGGTCCACTTTAAATCCAAAACGCACTCATTAATAATTGACTAACCATTGTTATGTTAATCCTAAAACAAGGGTTTCAAAATAAATTGTTTCTTTGATGCACTGCGATACAGATGCAGACAATTCAATATTGGTTCAGTAATAAATCATAACCGGTTATTACGTAGTGTCGACATTTATCTCCTATGCGCTATGTTGCCGTAGAATACTATGGCAAAGGAGGCGAGGGCGAGTAATTAAAATGCTCCAACTACTTAAAAAGGAGATAATTATGCACAATTCACTGCTTGTGAGTTTGGTGGACAGTCTTTCTTTGACACTGAATAATGTACAGCACACAAACTGCTGTTTCACTACTAGCGAGAAATGCTGTAAAACTCCATCTCTGCCTCTCTCTCACTTTGGACATTTGACCCGCTGACGTGTACTTGAGGTAACTTTTCCTCTCCTCGCAGCTGTTACAGAGATACTTGTGGATCCAGACACGAGCATGCCAGTGGTGCAAGTTTTCTCCACTGCGTCTACTCACTGACTCACTAACACTGCGTCTATGTACCTGTGATAAACGCGTATTATGCGCAAATAGACTGTAACCGCGGTTGTTCTTCCTACGTCACTCATCAGTGAACAGCGCTTTCATTTTTAAGGCTAATCGCAGCCTTCTCTATTGAGCGGGTGAAGACAGTGACCAATCATAGGAGTGTAAGAACTTGACAGCGCTCAGAAGGCAAGATGGATAATATTTACATTAGTTTATTTCCTATAAATGCTCATGTTGTTTTCTGTGCATGTACTGGAATATTGTCTAAACATTCAAAAAGATTTTTCTTTGAGCAAGTAAAATTAAAAGTACAGTTTATATATCTTACTGCGTTTATTTAAGGACAAAATTGTATTACAAATAATATAAAAATATAAATATATTTATAGATTTTAATAAAAACAAAATCTTGTGTTTTGAAGAAAAAATCTAATTCTGTATGGAAAGCATTGTTAATGCACCGTGATGTACCGAGATATCAAATTGAACGGAAGCGACAGCATGATAATTGTAACCGAACAAATCATGAGACCAGTGTAGGTTCACACCCCTACCTAAAACATTCTTAAAATTAAAGGATTAGTTCATAAAATGAAAGTTGTCTAAGCCTCAAGTGGTTTCAAACCTTTATGCATTTGTATATTTGGTTGAACACAGAACAATATGGACAGAATAGTAGATATCTGATCTTGAAGAAGGTTTGAAATTCTTTTGAAGCTATTAAAGTGATAGTTCACCCAAAAATCAAATGTACTCACTATTGACTCACCCTCAAGGCAGTTCCAAACATTCACAAGTTTTTTTCCTCTGTTGAACACAAAAGAATATATTTTGAAGAAAGCTAAAAACCTGTAAGCGTTGACTTTCATAGTCAAAAATCTTAAAAATATCTTCTTTTGTGTTCAGCAGAATAAAGAACATCATAAAGGATTGAAACCTCTTGAGGGTAAGTGAATTTTTGTGTGAACTATTCTTTTAACATCTGAAGTAGCTCACATTCTTTAAAATATCTGCATCTCTGTTTAACAGAAAAAGAGAAACTTGAGCAGGTTTGGATGTGGATGGTGAGGAAATAATGGCAGAATTTTCACCTTTTTTTAACTATCCCTTTAGACACCTTTAGAAAAAAATATAAAACAACATTTAACACCAGGAGAAGCAAGCAAGTAAATAAGTAGGTAAATAAATAATTGGAATATGAATGAAAGTTGTGACATGTGGCCAAGTATGGTGACTCATCATACTTGGAATTTGTGCTCAGCCTTTAACCCATCCAAGTGCAGTGAACAGACACACCATGAGCACACACCTAGTGCAGTTGGGGGTTCTGTGCCTTGCTCAAGGGACTCCTCTTAGCCATGGTATTCTAAGTGGTGAGAGCACTGGTTATTCACTCTCACCACCTACCATCTCTGCCGGTGCCAGGACTCGAGCCTGTGACCTTCACAAGTCCAACTCTTTAAACATTAGGCCATGACTCTTCCCATGAAGTGTTTTTGTGACTGTATTTGCACATGCATTTCTCCTAGGAATGAAGCTGTCTGTCTGGAGAGAGCAGAAGAGGACTCATCGTGTGTCGTCACACTTCAGTGTTCACCCGGCTCTGCGGCTGCGATCAGCAGTCTTCAGGTGGTCAGTGAAGCCCGCACTATTGAAGTGTACTCGCTGTCTGGAGAATACTGCGGCACCTGCCGTGGAGAGGAAGTTCAAATATCACACACTAATGGGTATATGTATGCGAATGCTTAAGTTTACTTTACTAAACTTACTCAATTAAATCCTAATCATGTCATGACAAACTATACATCAGTGGAAGGTCTAAGACTTTTAAATACATATTTCATCACTTTTTTTGTTATGTAGGAAGAGTAATAGATTAAAAAATATATATAAGGTCAATATGGTCACCAATGGAAACTGGATGTCATCTGGTCCTGATAATTGATCTTGCAGCCAAGCCAAATAAAATCTTACTAAAAGCTTCTAATTTGCAATATGAGTGGTTCAGATAATTAGATTTTCTGCCATTTTTCAAAACATAAAATACATATTGTATGTAATGTATTCATAAACAATGAAGGCACATAACTTTTATTTTAATCGACATTTTAACTTCTGCCTTCTGTCTTCTTATAGAAGGCAAGCTTTCTTATTCTATTCTTATAAGACCAAGCTTAAATTTATTCACCAAGGCATTGAAGACATTTAAGTTGAACGTCATTTTCATGTCCAAAAAGTGGTGGCGACAGTTAAGTTGTTAAACTTTATTATTATTATTATTATTATTATTATTATTATTATTATTATTATTATATCATGCTCTTATGTATATAGGCACTGTTTAACAACTACCAATTTTGCTTTCTTAAAGTGTAATACACATAAAAATACACTTCTGATGTATCATAATATACAGATCTCAGATTTCATGAACCTTTCGCTCTTATTTGCATGCAATTTAAAATAATCAATTTTTTAAATAGTAAGCTAATTTTGTTAAATAGCATACAAATACACACATACACAGCTAATGAAAAAAGACTGCACGTACATTTTTACTTTTACATGTAAATTTTTTTTTGTAATTAAGCAACTTCAGACTTTTCTTGCAAATTTAAAATAAAAAAGTCATTTAGTGTTTGTCTATTTTTAAGCACAACTTCAACATTTAAACGTTAAGAAAAAGTAAAGAAATCAATATTTGCTGGAATAACCCTGATTTTTGATTACACTAAATCAATTATTACCAGTTGTCCTTTTCTGCAAAACATTTTCATCAGTTAAATTTATCAGACTGTTGTTGAGTACAACAAATTAAAATTGTACTTTAACTCATACCTAATAAATCCAATGATTTTTCAAGGAGTCTTTTAATTCTTCTCCGTAGCTGTAATTACTTTGAATTTGCCATTTTTATAATACAAATATCTACAGTTGAAGTCAGAATTATGAGCCCCCCTGAATTATTAGCCCCCCAGTTTATATTTTCCCTAATTTTTGCTTAACGGAGAGCAGATTTTTTCAACACATTTCTAAACATAATAGTTTTAATAACTTATTTCTAATAACTGATTTATTTTATCTTTGCCATGATGACAGTAAATAATATTTGACTATATATTTTTCAAGACACTAGTATTCAGCTTAAAGTGACACTTAAAGGCTTAACTAGGTTAATTAGGTTAACCAGGAAAGTTAGGGTAATTAGGCAAGTTACTGTATAAGGATGGTTTGTTCTGTAGGGCTAATAATTTGGCCTTAAAATGGTTTTAAAAAAAATTAAAACTCCTTTTATTACAGCTGAAATAAAACAAATAAGACTTTCTCCAGAAGAAAAAATATTATCAGACCTACTTTGAAAATTTCCTTTCTCTGTTAAACATCATTTGGAAAATATTTGAAAATGAAAAAAAAAAATAAATAAATAAAACAAATAAAGGGGGCTAATAATTCAGACTAGTTTTTGTTATTTTAAGTTTTTGTCTAATAAGAAAATATAATTAATAATACTCCACCTAATAAAATGAATTTGTTTTTTGGGTTTTCTTTTAAGTTAAATGTGATTACCCTGATGGTTTGCTCTGTTTTGTGGCAGTTCTGAAGAAGAGAGGCATTTCTACAGGAAAAATCTGATTCTGGAAAGCCCTGCTGTGTCCTGTGAGGTGAAGGTAAGAAATGTGAGAAGTAAATCCACACTTTCATTGCAGGCATTCAAACTGATATATGATGTGTTTGTACAGCTGCTGTCTCTCGGTGGCCGCTCCTCTGTGTCTGTCGCTCATGTTTGTGTGGGACTGGAGACACTGAAGGGCAGACAAGGTGGGCCGAGAGTAGACCCAGGCATTGACCTTCAGCAGGTGCAGGCCATGATGGAGGAGATGGGCACCACCCTTTCACCGGGGGCACAAAATCTATTGGAGCTGGTGCAGTGCCAGCAAAAGGTCTGGTCTCAGTCTCTTATTACTGCATAATCACCACTGCACTGGGCAGATTGTGATTGATATTATACAGAGGAATAATAATGAAAATATATTAAATAATAAATAGTATTAGTTTTTTATAATACTTTATTACTGGTTTCAGTAATAATTTTAGTTGAAAAAGTATAATAAAATTCTTTTAGGTGTAACAAATTGAAGTAATTTAGGATGATTATAGATGGGTTGATATCTATGTAAAGCTACCATCCTGTTAAAATAGATGAGTTTATAATAGACTTTTTAAATTACACTTTTTATATCATTTGGACAACATTGGTTTAAATCTGACAAGTAGCTTGGCATCTTTGTACTACATACAGCTGCTTTTATACAAACAAAAAAGATATACAAAATCTCTTTAGCACTATGACCTATAAGTTGTTTTCAATCATGTGGTTCTGAAGACATACAAAATTCAGATAGGGGGCAGGAAGTAAAAAATTGAATGGGAGTGTTAGATTTTGCTGTATTTGGCTTAACCATTCTTGGGTCTTATTAAATGTTTCAGCTGTTGTTTTGCTAACACCCATTAAGATTGTGAAAGAGTCATTTTGTTCACACCTATCAGTTTGTGGGGGTTGAGGCACAGGTCACCCTATCATATCACATCAGAGTTTAATCAATGTAAATGCAACTGAACTAAAATGCACATAATCTTTCAGGAGACATAGAGGAATGTCTGTATTTTTCGAATTAAACCATATTTCAATGGAGGTAAGAATGGAAAATAACCACATATGTTGGACACGATCCTTCTATCATGAAGAGAGCCCAGTTTCTACTAAACTGAAATATATTAGCCTGTCATTGAGGCGGTATATACTGTATAAGCTATTATGTTACATGAACAAATACTATAGTAAATACTTTATTGTTTGAAAGCATACAATAGATTATTACTTGAATTACACTTCGTAGTAATTATAATTTTCCTGTGGTATGACTCAACTGTAGTAATAAACAAATGGGGTATATGCCGAGCTAGTGTTTTTCCCAAACTGATAAACTTACGGTGACCTATTATTGTGAACTTTTTTCCATTTTATACGGTTCCTTTTACAGCATGGATGTTGTAATGTCATTAAAATGCATTCAGTTAAATAAACTTTGGCATTCATTTAGTTGCTCAAGCTTAAAACGAGACAAAAAGCCGTTTACTCGCAGGCGCCCTCAGAATTGGCAGGCTAGCGCAGAAGCTCCATTGAATATACTAGGGTAAAATAAATGCTCACATTATAAAGATATGGCGGGGGAAAATGAAATTTAATGCAGTGCTTCTTGTACAATCTGAGACCCACTTTATATCTGATATCGCTCGGCTAGTGGAGATTGCTGATTTTTAAAGAAAATAGCCCTTAAACGCGCCGGTTTTTGCATTGGCATACAGTTCGCCGGAAGCGCTTAACCCAGGTTACTGGCAAATTAAAAGTCCTATTAGCATGCTTCGGCATTCACCCTATTATTCAATAGGCTTATATTAAAAAAATATTAAATTATATTAAAGCTTATTATTCAATAGGCAATAGTTTTCTATGCTATAATCAAAATGCACCACAGTTTACACTAATGTTACAGTATTTATTACAGTTTATCAGTTTACTATACTACAGTATTTCATAGCATTAATTAAAGAACAGTTATACACATTATACACTCTACTATGTGGTTCAAAACATGTTTATTTTTTATTACTATAGTTTTTTCTCATGCAGATATCTTCCAGACATCACAAAATACAGATGAAAGCAAACAAAAGCAAGGGTGCAAAGACTATTATTATTATTTATTTATTTTTGGAAGGGGGAAAAATGCACCACAATAATAAACATCTAGTTTTGTTGGCGGGTTGCATTTCTTTTTTGTTCTGTCGATGAACTTACCATCAACAAACATTCACTGCTGCTGCGCATCTCGATGTTCACGTTACAGTTGTTATTCTGCCGAATTGCCAGTAAAGACATGGATTATTGTAAAACAAGACAAAGATTTCATTACAGCGATTACAAGGCAGGATACGTTATTTATATTCTTCTAAAGTTTGTAAAAGTGTGGTGGTGTTTGCATCTGATTTTTATTTAACACATTAACATATTTATGCACATAGCTAGCTAGGCCTGTATATAATCTTTATTTGTGCTGTCAAATGAATTATCAAGTTCCAAAAAGTTTGTACACATGGATGTATTAAATGAATGTTTGTTACATGCTGCATTTCTACAGTTTCTTTCTCCCCATTATGAGCAAATAATCTATAAAAGCTGTTTGGCATTTCTTATTTGGGTCAATTAAAACAATTACAAACAGCATAAAACAGAAACATTTTGATGTTCTGATAGCAATTCCTATGTAGAAGAATCACTTCCTGCCCCTCATCTGAAATTTTTTTCAGCCATTATTCTAGTCTTCATGGTTACATGCTGCTTCAGAAATGAATAAAGTTTCTTTTAGAATAAGTTTCTTTTATTCTGTTCAGCTCTTTTATTGTTTAGGATTTAAAAATCCTGAAAAGATGTTACATGTTTTCCACAAAAGGCAGTAAATAAGCATTGGTAAAATGTAAAAAAAAAAAAAAAAAAGAGCAATTACATGCAAGTTTTAACCAAAATAGCAAGTTTTTGATGTAGGCTTATATTATATTTTAGAGTACTATTTTCCACGTAATTCATAATCATCTTAAAAAGTTTTAAATTTGACTTGGTAAAACCTACAGAAACCCTAAAATAATTCCTGAAGTATCGTGTGAATTGTAAAAATAAACTTTTTACCTTCACATGGATTAAGTTTTGGTATATTAAAATATTTTTAATTGTAATATATCACAATTTTCCTGTTTCACTGTATTTAAATCAATGCCGTCTTAGTGAGCTTGAAGGTCCTGTGAAGTGCTTTGAAATGTGCATTTTTTATTTGATGTTATCAGATGATGTTATGACATTAAATCAGCTGTAATATGAAGACAGGGCAGGACCTATAGTTATTTATTATTTTTTATCACAGCTCTGCCAATGAGAATGGTTGAGCTCAAGCACATCAAATCAAAAGGATTAAGAAGGGGGCGGGACATGTTAGATACTAGAGAACATTTGATTGGTCAGAAGAGAAATTGAAGTATGAAGTGATTCATATAGTTGGAGTTTTTTGGATGTTTTTATCATCTTAATGCAAATGTTGTCACTGTTCTTGGAGCTTGTAGATATCCTTATACTAACATCTATTAAACTTTATTTTAATGTCACAAGAACTTTTGATGGTATAAAGTTTGCCAAATGTGTTATTTATTATATCTTTTCTGTTACACACTGACAATTTTTTGGACAATAGCTTCTTTGGTTGGAAAAAGCTAGCATGCAGCTTTTATTACAACTGAACAATCATTCTTTGTCTGTCGTGTCCAGAATAAATCAGACATGCTGAATGGTTTCATTCCCCTGCTCATGGGAGGAGGGGCTTTGAGCTGTCTGTCAAGAGGAGGCGGGGCTTCCAGTGCCGAAGGGGTGGAATCAGGCCCAAATCTACCCTCTGGCCTCGAGCAGCTTCTGTCTGCCAGCAACCAGAACCAGATACCCACTGCAATGTCTGCCCTGCTAAACTCGGAATCAGCCACAGTCAGCCCAGACCTGCTTCCAATGCTGCAGAGCGTATGCGGTCAGGTCACACAGCTCCGTCTGGAGGAAGCCACATCTCCAGAAAGGAAGAAGAATGGAGAGCGGTAAGTGTGAGTCATGTGTGGTTTTGAGTAAACAGAAGTTCACTGACTACAGTTTTTAATGTGTAGTTGTGGTAACTGGCTTATAATGACAACAGTGTGAGTACTGTTAATATGAGGAATAGTGCTGATAAACACATGAGGTTTTTATTATTTTCCAGGTTGTTAAGGTGAAAGGAGTAAAAATTGTAAATATTAATGTTCCTCAAGATTTTAAAATATCTTTTTTTACTGTATATCTTCTATAATAATATCTAACCCAGAAGTAGTTTTATACAGTAAAAAAAAACTGTCAGTTGTTTACTATAGCTATGAAGCGTGTTATTTTTAAAAATAAAACTATTGGTCAAAAAATATTTTGTTAACAATAAATAAAAGTAAAAGTAAAACTTACAATAAATGAAAAACTAAAACTAATGGAAACTAACAACAGTCACTGAAAATGTAACACACTGGTGTTTACAGAAAACCTAAGCAAGAATAATAGTCGTTTTCAGAATTAATAAGTAGTCATTCTGTGGTGGAAAATCTGATTTGTAAATGGTGCTTTTACGGACAAAAAAGATCTTCATTTGGCAAATGTAAACTGTAACTATACATGTTTAACTCTATTCATAATCCTTAATCTATTTATAATTATACAGTGGAGGAAAAAATGTATTCAACACGTCACCATCTTTCTCAGAAAACCTATTTCTAAAGGTGCCGTTGACTTTTTAATTTTAAATTTTACCCAGATGAAATACATACAACCAAACAACCAAAGAAATACATATATGAAAATAAAACAAATTTAATTAGATTACAAATTATGTTGTGTAATAAAATGAAATGACACAGTAAAAAAGTATTAAACACATGAAGAAGGGAGGTGCAAAAATGCTGTGAAAGCCCAGCAATCCTCTGCACTCATTAGTGTAAATTATTATTAGCTGCTTCAGTCCAAGATCTACATTTGGCAGAATGATGAAGATGAAACCAGGGTGGACATTTCAGCAAGACAATAATCCAAAACACAGTCAAGGAAACTCAAATGTTTTCAGAGAAAGAAAATTAAGCTGAAGAATGGCCCAGCCAATAACCTGACTTGAATCCAAATGAGAATACAAAATAGCGATCAGTTTGGAGCATTTTGAAGGATTTCTAGCATCTGTACAAACCCTGTAGTTAGAATGGACGTTTATTAATTAAAGGGCACCTATTTTACCCCCTTTACAAGATGTACGATAAAGCAGGTCGCACACCAGAAGCGACGCTCGGCGGCGCGCCGCGCAGCGCCACGCAGCGCCACGTATTTTAGAATTCTAATCATAGGTTTCTATCAGGATACACACACCGGCGCCGCAAGTCGGCGGCTGTCGGCGGCGCCCGGCGACGGCTCAGGACGCAGTTCATTTTTCAGCCGCGCCACAGAGCGCCATCTGATTAGTTTCATGTTAAATATCATTTGAATGTGCGCGTCTGGTGTGCGATACTTTAATCTGTCATGTACGCGCCGTGTCGCGGCGCCGAGCGTCGCTTCTGGTGTGCGACCTGCTTAAGACTTTGGTGTCTCCAGAATGTGTCTTTAAAGTTTCAACTCACAATACCCATCAGATTATTTATTATATAATGTAAAGTCTGCACATTTTGTGTCTGATGCCAATGTAGCTGTTTTTGTAGCCTGTGGCTTTAAATCCAGATGAGCTGTTTCTCCGCTCACCATTCCAACCTGCTTGTCTGCTTCTCATTATGCGTTACATCAGATAAACATATAGAGACAGACTCGGATGAAGCTGAAAAAAAGGTCTTGTTTCAAAAATACCAAGTACTAATACTCATTTCTAATAACTGATTTATTTTATCTTTGCCATAATGACAGTAAATAATAGTTTATTAGATATTTTTCAAGACACTTCTATACAGCTTAAAGTGACATTTAAAGGCTTAACTAGGTTAATTAGGTTAACTAGGCAGGATAGGGTAATTAGGCAAGTTATTGTATAATGATGGTTTGTTCTGATGACAGTTGGAAAAAAAAACTAGCTTAAAGGGGCTAATAATTTTGTCCTTAATATTGTTCAAAAAAATTTAAAACTGCTTTTTTTCTTGCTAAAATACAACCAAAAAGACTTTCTCTAGAAAAGAAATAATATTATCAGACCTACTGTGAACATTTCCTTGCTCTGTTCAACATAATTTGGGAAATATTTTAAAAAGACAAACAAAAAAAATTAATAATTCTAATTATTCTAATAATTCTGACTTCAACTGTATATGTGTTTGCTGACACCGTACAATTACATACCGATTTTATTATTATATTATATTTATTATTATACATGTCTTTATTACAAACATGCACTGATTTAAAAACATTTTAAGCTTCATTAAATTCATAAACTTCATATAAATTCATTATTGAGGTGCAGCTAATCCAGTGGTTCTCAATTTCTGGCTTTGGGACCTTCCGCCCTGCACATTTTGTATGTCTCTCTAACTTGACACTCAAAAATCAGTTCATGAATCTCTCTGTTAATGAACTGATGATCTGAATTAGATGTTTTAATTAAGGAAGACATACAAGATATGCAGGGGCGGGGGTGGCGAGGACTGTAATTGAAATCAACTGATCTGATCACAGAGAGTGATTAGATTGTATGTTTCAATCCCAATTTCTTTGCAAAAAAATAGTCCATGGACATGTGTATACATGTTATTATGGAGACACACTTTACCTACACACAGTATTGTCCAAACAGCTTCCAAAAGTTGATTTTCATCATAGGTGCCCTTTAAACCACAATAATGATGATTAAATGTAACTCGCATAAAATAAAATGAAATCATTTCAATGAATGAAAAACTGAATCTAACAACAGTCACTGAAAACTTTACTGAAATAAAATGACTAAAATTAAATTAAAAACATTCACCTGTAGCTGGTGATTTCAAAGACAGACAAACAAAAAAACCTTAATTTGCCAAGAAATGTAAGCTAGGTATTTTAGTTTGATCGTTAAAATGAAGAAGTTTGTCTGAATTATTTATCATTTTTACTTTTATTTGTTTAAGTTGCATGTGTATGGTTTTGGATTCAGTGTTCAAACTATTTAGCCTTTTTTACTAAGGGTTTTACACAAGAGTTAATGTAAATTGTGCAAACACTAAACTTTGCTAAACTTTTTGTGCTAAACTTTTACTTCAACACTGGTCAGGATCTGCTAAACTAGAATAACCACAAACTAATTCTAACTATACAAAAAATAGATTAAAATGTGTTTACAAAATAAAAACTAAACTCAAATGAACAAAACCATTAATGAAACAAACTAAAACTAACTCAAATTTACAGCAAGCTTAAAAATGGAAATAAAAACTAGTTCAAAAATGCAAATAAAGCCATATAAAGGTTTGCTTTGTTATTATTTTCTCTGGTGAAGCTCTTCAGTGCAAAAATAGCATGATGTATGATTCATACACCTGGATTAGATTAGAAACATTAAAAATTATAAATGAGAAAACTAGTGACAGAGCAGTTCCATAAATGCCAGTAAACATGGCATGACTCTGGTGTGAATTACTGCGTGTGTGAATCAGAGCTTTTTGTGGAATGGGAACATTATCAGTGAACACGATGTCTGTTCTAGAGGGATATAAGATGGCTGAGAAAGACTTAATAGAATGCCATTTACTTTAATTGTCTTACACCAAGATAAGAAATCTAAGTTTCAGCATCGATATCACAATGTGATCATTCGCAATAGTCATATTGCGAGTATACGCAATATTGAGTCTGGATTTTAATTATATAATGTGATATATATATTTTTAAGCCTGTGACTGTGTGAGGGATTTAAAAGCATTCAGGGCTAAGAAATTGTACTGAATTGAATTGTTTATAAAATGAAGACTATGCAGTATTGTTTTACATTCGATTATTTAACTACTGTATACCTAAATACAGTTCAACTCATCGAAAAACAAACGCTGTTTATTTAATTAGTATTTTTTTCTTTATTAAATTAGTCTATGATTGTAGGTTGTTTCTTATATTTTATGCATATGCACTTCCCTACAGATTCATTCCAATCAATCTAAAATGATAAATTCTTTCCAAATAGCTATTCAACAGAGAAGTATAGTAACGAAGTAGAACTACTTTACTACTGTACTTAAGTACTAAAAGGCTGTATCTGTACTCTACTGAAGTATTGTTTTTTTTTTTCTCCTACTTCCACTTTTACGTCAGTACATATTTTCGATGAGTTTAATACTTTTACTCCGACAGATTTTTTGTGTGCTACATCGTTACTTGTTACTAGGGGTGTCAAAATTAGCGATATCGGTTCAGTAATAGATCATAAACGGTTATAACGTACTGATGTCATTTAACTCCAATGTGCAATGTCGCAATACTATGGCGAAGGAGGCGAGGGCGAGTAAATAACGCTCCTACTACACAGCACACGAGCCGCTATTTCACTTCATTTATATGGAGAAATGCTGTAAAACTCCATCTTTACCTCTGTCTCTCTCCCTTTGGACATTTGACCTGCTGGCCTGTTTGTGAGGTAACTTTTCCTCTCCTTAAATCTATACTTGTGGATCCAGATGTGATCATCCCTGAGGTGCGAGTTTCTCCACTGTGTCTATTATGGATTACCTGTGATGACCGCATATTATGTGTATACAGACTGTAACTGTGACTGTTCTTCCCGCCATCAATGAACATCGCTTTAATTTCTAAAGCCGATCGCAGCCCTTTCTGTTGAGCAGATGAAGACAATAATCAATCATAAGGGTGCCTGCAAGCACTCAAAAAGCAAGCGAGATAATATTTACACTAGTTTATTTGCTATAAATGCTCACGCTGTCTTCTGTGCATGTATTGAAGTTTTGTTTGATACATTCAGAAAGAGTGTTTTCTTTGAGCAGGTCAAATTAAGGGTACAGTTTATATATCTTACTGCTGTGTTAAAGAACAAAATTGTATTACAAACAAATATATAAATATTAACATATTTATAGATTTTAATAAAAAAAAATCTTGTGTTGTGAAGAAAAAATCTAATTATGTATGGAAAGCATCGTCAATGCACTGAGATATCGAATTGAACCGAATCGATGACATGATAATCGTAACCAAACCGTGAGACCAGTGTAGATTTACAGATCCTACTCGTTACAATTATAGACTTTTTTCCTGGCTGCTGTATGGAGGACGCCATAGTGACCAGCGCCATCCGGTAGAATGTTTAGAACTTCCGTTTACAGCGTTTACAACCGGTAATTTGCGATCCGAAAATGGGTTTCAATAGCGTTTTGAGTGGATTACGTAGTGTTTTTGTGAGACACAACTTTGAAAGGTGCGTTAAAGCTGTCATAATCTGTCAGATCTGTGGTTCAAGCGCATGAGAAAAACTGTATTGTATGCCATGTTTCTTTTCATTCTGCCTAATCACGTGCCCCCAAAAAAGATATTAAAAATAAACAAAACTATATGATGTATTTTGAATGCTTTCTATAACTACATTAAACAACACTTGTACTTTCAGTACTTAAGTGGTAAATTTTAAAATAAACTACTTGCAATACTTAAGTACAAAAAATGTTGAATACTTTAGTACTTCAGTAAGTATGGTGCTGAAAGAGCACTTCAACTTCTACTCAAGTCACTTTTTCGATAGAGTACTTGTACATTTACTTAAAGGTTCAGGACACCCTGGAGAACTTTTTTTTATATATTAACAGATGTGTGTGTGTTGAGCATCAGTTAAGACAATGTTAGCACCTGCCAGCTTTAATTGTGGGGAAAACTGGATAATTTTGAGCTTTTGTCAGCTAATTTCAGCTTCCGGGTTTAAAATGATTTTTGGGGCGGGATCAAAATCAGCGACGTAGCGCAGTACTGCAAGTGCAATGATGACGCGTCAGTTTCACATTATTATTCATAGCGAAGTTTTCCTTTCCTATGAGAAGAGCCCCTGCTTAATTATTCATGAGACCTGCCAGAGTCAAGGCCGAGCTGTGAGACACGTCACTGACCCGTGGCACACAGTATTTAGCTGTTCATGAAGGCTCATATGCGTTTGTTTCCATGATCCACGGGGTTTGTTGCATGTTTTCCCCCGCGATCTTGTCAGGGCCGATCATACAGCAAAGCTGTGTGTGTGCTGCTTGCATTTTTGTCGGGAGAGCAGCACGGGTATTAGAGAATGGCGGACGCTGTGTTTTATCAGGAGTTCGTTCACATTCAGACACATCACTGTGCTGCTGTGTTTGCCTAAATCCTCCAGATTACCAGCAGGGCTAATGGTTAAAATAGACAGGTCAGGAGACCTGCTGCACTGAGTCTGCTGGATACGGGGATCGAGGGAGAATCCTCATTTATAGGGTTTACATGAACACACTTATCTTTTTAATGATATAAATTGTGGTTATGTGTATATGAAATTACGAATAACAAATGTAGCAGGGCATTAAATAACTGTTCATTTCTTTGCATTTTAACTTTGTAAACTATAAACTCATGCGTCTCCTCACGGTTTGTCTCATTTTGTGAGCTAGCTTCGTTCGCTTACGTTCTCCCCTGCTGACTACGCCCACTCCTGCCCGATGCTCGCTGAGCTCCACGCCCATTAATCATGCATCTTTTGAGAAAATTCTGAAGTAGACTTTAACCGAAAGTGGGGGGTGTCATGGCACTTTAAGTCTGGGTCTCCAGTACTTTATACATCTCTGCTACTCAACACTTCTAGTTAAATTGTATTCATATTGCAATATTTATCGCTGAATAAAACAAATATTGCAATGTTTGATTTTTCCATGTCGTGCATGTCGTCCTACTTTCTGTTTTGTTCTATGTGAGAAAGTCAGATATTTTTAAAGCTAAATGAACCGCTGCTTACTAGTTACTAGTTTCTGGGTTCTTACGCATTTTTCAAAGTCAAATTTAGTCTTTTTTTAAGCACTTTTCCGGATGCATTTTCTAACATTTGACTGGATTGGTTTAATAAGCACAATACTTCAATCTGTTCATAAAACTTTCATTGTAATTTCTTTTCCATCCTTTACTGTTTTTTCACTGTGTGTCCATCTGTTTTATATTACAGTGAGGGCCATATCTGCTGTGGAGGGTTTGAGAAGATTCTGGAGACGGTTGTGGAGAAGAGAATGGATGAGATGGAGAGAAGATTAAAGGAACATCTGGACCTGCGTCTGGACGCTCTTCAGCAAAGACTAGAGATCACACTTCAGCAGGCACTGTCACATAAACAACAACAGTAAACACCGTCCTGTAAAACACAGAATTAATACTTCTAACAAGATTTCAAGCATGAGATGACAACCATATTATTCTATAAAGGTAAATAAATATTCAAGTCAACTATACCTATATGATAAAAATGGTTCTAACATTTTTGGCCAGCAGTCTCTCCTGCTTTGAGTAGAAATGCTTTACAGTTTAAGAAAACAATTTCAATGATTCAGTCTTAAGTCACTGTACTGACCTGGTTTTGCATGGTAATTAACAGTTTGCCATGTCGGTTGACTAACTTAAGTTCACAAAATTATATCAGTTGATCGTCACACATCACAATCACTCATGGAACACTTCTTAGTAACAGTCGAAATACAGGTAATAAATTATTTTATCCAAAAGATACAACTTGTGCTGCTAAAAGAACAATTTTCTGTTATTCTGACTATTGCAAAATAAACTGTAATGCTAACAGCTGATTTAGAAGTTGTACTTAAAACAGTTGCACCGACGTTATTGAATATTGAGTATTTGTTACTGTAAATGACCTTTGTAAATGATGTTCATATGTTGGAGAACTAACATTAAACTGCTGTTTATACTAAAAATAATGTTGCACTTTTATTATGTTAGTTTGTCATGTTTATGTTTTATTAAAGAACACTTTCATGCCATCCATTTTCTTTAACAAAACAAAAAAAAACTTTGTTATTGTCGTTAAACGTAACAATAAATTCAACATGTTAATCAGTGCACCACAAAAAGTTTTACTATTAACAATCCATCTTAATAAGTGACGTATATTTTATTTTGAAACAAACATTCAGCGTTTTTCAAATATACTGCATTTGATAGCACTTGCAAGCACCTGACACTAGCTGTGGTTCCTTCTTGTTCAATCTTTACGGTAGTTCTCCACGTTATTTATAAGCAATAAACTATGTTTGCTCCCATTTAAAGTTTTGTCAATTAAAGTTGTGAATGTCGTTTTCTAACTTAAATATGCATTAGTGTGGACATCTATTGTTTTTGCCATCTTGAGTAGTTTATTATTATTGTACTATTTTTTATTGTACATTTTCATGTTTTTTTTTTACAATAAATTTACTGACCATACATCATTTATGTCTTATGGAAAAAAGTAATTTGGGCAAAAAAGTAATCAAAGTATATGTGTGAGCTATAGTACGCCATTGTGATAAAAAAATGAAAGGTTCTATTCTAACGATCTAGGCACAAAGTCTAAAGTGCATGGCGCAAAAGCATTAAGGGCATGTCCGAATCCACTTTTGCCATTTCAAGGACAGAAAAATATGGTTGGCGGCCTGGCGCATGGTCTAACAGGGTTGTGCTTGTTCTTTTAATGAGTTATATGTGTGTTTTGAGCATAACTTGCATTAAACCAATCAGTCTCACATCTTCCATGCCCTTTAAGAGTCAGTTGCGTTGTGCAAGGGCGTTACTAGGGTAGAAAGGGATAAGGGGAAGAAGCACAAAGCTAGCACAATGTAAGTTTTTCTGACAAATTTGCATGTATTTACATTTATATGACGCACATTTTATTGATTATAGTTATTTTATTTAATCAAAACTACACATTTTATACTGTAAAAAAAAACAAATGTTAAGCTTCATCAGTAGTTAGAACTATTCAGTTTTGTGAACTGTATTACCTCATCAGCTTCAGCTCCTCAAAATAATGAATGAATGAAGACAATGGAGTGGCTGGATTTTTTAACACCATGTGACAACAGTGCCACTCCCACCTGCCGGTAGAAACAGGTACTGCTGAACAGCTTAATATTTAATTACCCGACACAAATACTGCATTAAGTGGAATGCGCGTGATGTATATGGTATACAACCTATTTTTATTTAAGTGCAACATATTCCAAAAGATCAGGAGCTTTTGACAATATATCAGGGGCTTAAGCCTCCATAGCCAACAAAATGTGTCTTAACACACCTCCTTTCTAGATCAGAACACCCAGGAGTCTACAAAGTGGCGAAAACGCATTTGCTATTTAAACAACATGGCGCAAAATATGAAAATTACTGTTGCGCTGGTCTGAAAATAGCAACAAATCAAGCCAAACATGTCCTGAACTTTATTGCGCCGGGTGTATGATAGGGTCCATGAGTGGCATGCAAACACGTGTACATGTCCTCATACTATGCTGGCTGATAGATTTTACTTTGCAAATTGTGATTTATGTTTATTTTCATGTGCTTAAAACTGTAACTTTAAGGGATAATTCGCCCAAGAATAAAATAATAGTCATTGGCCTATTTCACACTGTGGTACTGGTAAATATATGGAAAATTTCCTAAACTACTTTACTGGTAGATTCAAAAAAGTGCTGTTCACACAGGCGAGGACGTTACGGAATTTTTTCGGAAAAGAGCATTCACACATCCATTCCAAAATACTGTTAAATTCTGAAAAATATTTAACCAGAAATGACCTCTAAACGGCTTGTATTTGTAAACATTTGATTACATCACAAACTCACAAACCGGATGGATAAGTATTGTGAACAATTTCGATGAAAAGAGAAACACTTTCGCATGTCAAGATGTACATGGTATGTGTGTAAGCTGGCGCTCGCATGCTGTTTCCCGGGCATACGCAAAGCTTGAAGTCAAACAAACAACGGCTTATCATAAGCATCTTATGTATAATTTTTTACACGGTTGGCATTAAGATAAACATATAAATGTTATCTGACTAATTTCTAGCAGCTAAATGTGTCTGGAAAAATATTCAAAGGCTTTTATTTTCATAAACCGCGCGGACGTGAATGCGTCTTGACTGTTCTGATTGGCTAAAGCAGACGTCTCACGTCAGCAAGTTCTGGACGTGCACGCGCTCTTTCCGGCAATATTCCCTCTGAGTTCACACAGCGCAGCATTCCGGCAAATTACCGGTAATGTTACAACTTCTTTTTCCGGAAAATAGCCAGAACAAATTTACCATTATTTTCAAAGAGGGCCTGTTCACACATACACACCTTTCCGGAAAGTTGCCGGTAATTTTCCGGAAAGGTCTGTATGCGTGAAAGGGGCTATTAATCACCCTCATGTCATTCTAAACCAGTAAGAATTTCTCACATAATTTAAAAGGCCTCTATAGCTTTTTGGACAGAAATGTGTGAAGGTATAGTGCGTACATTTATATTGTAGTCATATAAACGCAGCAGATATCTGTTTTTGAATTTCCTAATGTCATAATCCCAGTGATCCTGGGTTTTGTGCAACCACAAATTTTGATTGACGGGCACTTATCATATCCAAAAGACAGAATTTGCAAAAAAACTGGGATCAGAATATCCGTTCTCCATGATCCAACTGCATTTCAAAAGCAGTAAGTATTACACTTAATATTTTTTTTGCATTCAGAACTATAATTTTTAAGATATGTAATTCATAATAATTCGTAATTTTTGGGCTTACGAATATGTGTGTTTCAATGGCATTTGTGTGTGGTTCATTCATCATTAATAATAATGAATAAACTTCACTACAACTTTATTAATAACCATTGTACAACTTCCTGGTTCATTGTGCTTAGTTTATCCTCACATCTGACCACCTTTTATCTTTTCTAAAGTAACATAACCAAACAGTGGGTTTGGAGAAGTTTAAGTGGGCGAGGAGAAACCAGTTCATTTGCATTTAAAGGCACAAGCTCAAAACAGCTAAAATTCCCTGTAACCCAAAAATGTACATTTGCATAATTATATCTTGTAAAAAGGGCAAATTAGAAGTCCTTGAAATTGGAGAGCTCTCTGACCCTCCATAGGAAGCAAGGGTCCGAGACTTAGTTGATGATTGCCTACACCTCCTATACCCTTAACTTAACCATCACAGTTGCATGGGCGCTACTTTAGTGGGCAGTACAAGGTTCGCTACATAGTTGATGATTGCCTACACCTCCTCTACCCTAAACCCAACCGTCACAGTAGCATGGGCGCTTCCTTAGTCGGCAATACAAGGTCCGATACATAGTTGACGATTACCTACATCTCCCTCTACCCTAAACCCAACTGTAACAGTAGCATGAACGTTACCTTACTGGGCGGTACAATGTCTGCTACAAAATTGACGATCGCCTACACTTCCCACTACCCTAAACCATCACAGTAGCATGGGCAGTACAAGGTCTGCTACATAGTTGACGATCGCCTATGTCATCAAGCTGCGGGCTGCAGCAAGGACAACTTGAAGGTTCCTGAAAAGTTCAAAGCCCAGAAAGGGGGACACATGGACTGTTTTGACGATTTTCTTAGTACCTTTTTGGGCTTTGAACTTTTCAGGACACTTGCTTGGGCCGCAAGTTAAGACAACCCACGCAAATAGGAAAACATTACGAAATTGAGAAAGTTTGACAATGTGCACACACACATTCTCACAACACATGCAAATACAGAAAGGCAAGTAGCTCTAAACAAGAAGCAGCAGGATTCATCACTATTGGCATCCCCCAACACATTTCCATTGTGATCTAAGCAAATTGCAGTGCATTGTTGTATTAGCATTTGTTGTGAGAATTTGCATGTTGTCGAATTGATAAGGATGTTTAATCTGTTTAATCTTTTCTATTTGCTTGTATTTTTTTTTTTTTTACTTGGATTGAGTTTGAGCTCTTTCTGCCACCATAACTATCCTGTTAAATAGTATTGCTTGAAATTGACATTAAAACTTAATTTGCGACTGCCTTCTCTTTATTTTGATCCAAGTGAATCGGTTTCTCAACCAAGAAAAGATGAAGGGCGAGACTTGATTTTGTCCATTGGGAAGCCACTGGATCATTGTTTACTATTGCTCTAATGTGTGACTGACAGCTTCTTCATTACTTTCAAATAGACTGAATGTAATCTCATAAGGTGTTGAGTTTATAACTTCCTTAAAATAATCCTGAAAACTCCACCGTGAGTTGTTCTGGCATCTTTTAGGCACCTCATCTTTTCTCAGCAGTTCATAAAATTTTAGTTGTCTCAGAGCCTGCATTGCAAAAAATATGTCCTTTTCCCACAACCCTCTCTTGCATCCTATGAACATAACCTTGTGCTGTTCTTGGAAGTTGCCCATCAACCATGAAGTAGTTGCTTGCTCAGGAACAGCCAAGAAAATACAGCTGAATCAACAAACTCTACACTAAAGGTAACTCCACATGAATCAATGGGAAAATTAACCAAAAACCCTCCAAACTGACCTCTGTCAGTAACTTTCCACTGTGACAATGCTGGTACTTTGACCCGTGCCTTGTCATGTGAGACGCTACTCGCATTGACATGGCTGTCTTGTGTCTACACCACACTGGTGTTCAGTGGGCAGAGCAGTTAAAACAATGAGCTGTTGTTTTCTTGTGACCAAGAAGAGACGTCCACTTCAGAAGGGGTTTTGTAACCACAGAGAAATGGGTCAGCAGTGGAGGTGGTACCGCTGATGAACAGCGGCTGCTTTTGTGCAGACACCCACGCCAGTATCTCTAAACACCAGTCTCAAACCTTTCCAGATGATCCAACAAAAGACATGCTGCTGCCACACTTCATGCAGACGCTCATGTGCTGACCTCAAGAGAACAGCATTAGGAAGTCTGCAAGAAATCCAAATCCAAAAGTCATAAATCTCCATTTATACATATATTTGAAACTTACCATTTAATCTTTAAGGTTGGGGTGCCCAATTGTGTTACTGGAATTCTGTCTACCTGCACTTTAAGCATTGATTTCATGTAGCCGAGTCCAGCAAGTAAAGTGCTGTGCAGGTAAACCCCACTAGAGTCCTTGGTTTTTAGCCCCCTTGGTAGAGCAATCAACTCCAATGTGGAAGGTTGCCAGTTTGATCCCTGCTTGGAGCGAGTTGGGTTACGTAGGACAGTCGGGATTGCATTGGTTCCATGACGCGGATGAGAGTGAGGTTTAGGGGGTGAGTGTAGCAGAGACCAGCTAGTGAAGTGCTGTGCAGGTAAACCTCACTCCTCTGACGTTTAAAAAAATGTGCTCCAGCGACAGATGAAAGGTTTTTAGCCTCCTTAGTAGAGCAACCACCCCATGCAGAGAATCACCGCTTTGATCCCTGCTTAGAGCAGGTTGGGTGGTGTAGGACCAGCGGGGGTTACATACACATACATGTCTGTGATCAAATACCAAGAAATTAATCCCCATGTTTAATTCACTTTGTGATTGCCAAATCCCACTACATCTTCTAATTGTAACACTACTCTACACCTAATCCCAAGATTCCCAACCCTAACCAATACTAGGGAATGAGGGGAGGCAGAGAGCACATTCCAAATGGGATGTATCCCCCTCTGAAGTGCACTTGCATCATTGCCATAATATTGATGTTTTGTTCCAAACCGAAGTGACCAAAACTGGCCACTCTGAAAGAGAAGAATGCAGGGTTCCACACCATTCCTTTATGTTGTCCCAACACAAAACGATTAAGTTAATGTAACAAATGTTGAATCAACATAAAATAATTTAAGATATCCAAAAAATTTAAATTGAACGCCAATAATTGTGGTGTTTCAGATCATTTTAAAAAGTAGTTTGAACAAGCAGCAAAAATCTTTTTTTGAGTGAAGAGCCTTTTGCAATGAAGAACTTTGAAGGATACATAGGGTGTCCGCTGGGTCTTAAAAATATTTAAAGTTAAGAAAATTAAGCCCTTCAAAGAAGTCTTAATAACGTTTTTACAAGGTCTTAAAAGTTGTTCAAGCGTTGTTCAAAGTGTTTGACTCCAAAAAAGCATAAATATATTTACTATGATACTATGATGGTTTGTGCTGGGGTGTGTCTGGCCAAGCTCCTCTGTCCAGGAGAGGTCACGTAATTTATGACAAAAGAGTGAAGGTGATGTGACGCTTTCCACATGTAGCGAAACCGAAGAGTGAACAGACGGCAAAATGTAAGTTTGCATAATCCTGGTTGTTAAAAAGTTTAAACAGTGGCTGCCACTGAAAACAACCGCGAGGCCTACTGCACGTATTGTAAAAAGAAAATTAGTATATCGTTGATGGGCATAAATGCTGTAAAGTCCCACATGCAGGGTGTCAGCCACAAGGCTGCTGTTGGCTGCAGAGAACAGCTGCAGCCGTCCATCGCCAGTTATGATGCTCCACCAGCCACCCCACTACCCAACACCTCAGCTGAACTTGTCAAAACAGCTACAACAGCAACCTCTGCCCCGATGTCTGCCGACATCAGGTTGACTATGGGCGGCACATTTACAATGCATGGAGAAGGTTATCTGGGCACTTTACACTGCGGTGAACCAACACTCACTAAACTCGAACGAAGGCATTTCAGATATTTTTAAGTCGATGTTTATGGATTCCAACATAGCTAAGACATTCACCTGTGGCAAGGACAAAACTGGTTACATCATGAGATTTGGGCTAGTACCCTACTTTAAGCAGCAGCTCATTGACACCATCAACAAAGTTGGCTCGTTTGTGTTAATGTTCGACGAGTCTCTCAATCAGTCAACAAAGAAGAAGCAGTTCGACGTACCTGTTCGTTCTTAGGATAGTAAAGGTAAATGTGTCAGATATATTAATAAATCTTGCCCTTGGTAATTTATTCTTTCAAGCTTTGTTTCTTCCAAGCTTATCTAAGTTCTGTTGCATGGTTGTGCTTCATTGATTTATTTAACTACAACTGATTATTAACAACTGATTATCAAGTTAAAGGTTTGAAACTAATTAGAACTTGAAGTGGCGGCAAGGTCTTACAATATTCTGAGGTCTGTGGGACACCACAGCGCACCATATCTTTACATTGTTTTCTGTCTGCAGTGGAGAGACACTGAATGGAACACCGTTTAGAACTTTAAAAGACGTGCCATGGCGCTGTGGCACTTCTCAACCCATGCTTGACTTCTAAGTATTTAAAGTCTCTCAGTGAGCGATCATGCAGGTCTGGATACATCTGTACAAATAAATAATTTGTTATGAACTAATTAATTAATCATAAATAACTAATTCACCGCTGCCTATGAAAACAATGCCATCTTCCATCGCAATGTTTCACATTAGACATCGTACGATGCCAAATTGTTCGACATTGCCCAACCCTTATACATTCATATAGCTACATAAACTATATTCATAAATATTTTCCTGCCTTTAAAAGGGAGGTTGTACCATTTCAAATATCAGTTTTCAATAATCATTGGAGTAATAATTAAGTCAAACTTTTGGCAATAGTAGTCCCCACAGACAAATCAAGCACTGAAGACAAATACGCTACGCATCTTAATGTCAATTCAACATCACTTGGTGTATTAAATAAATGACCTAATTCTGTCTGCATCTCATATTTATATCTTATTTCAACTTTGTCCTGAGATCGACCTCAGATACAGGCAGTGTCCTTCAAGATCAATTCAAGCTGTGATAAATAGGGAAAGAATGCAAACCACCCTATTTCTTCAGTCCAGAGCCTGAAGTCATCCAGCAAACACCAAAGGAAAACACTTACATAAAGTAGTTACACTTTATTTCAAGTTGACGTAGTTACAGTGCCACTATTTACTTAATACTGAGTAATATTAATTAGTTAGATCTACTTAGGCACTGGACGATAACCGGTTTCTAGGTTTATTGTGGTTTGGAAAAGTTATCTCGATTGTAACTAGTGATTATTTGAGTTACTGTTGCCTTTCTAGCAGCTTTAACCAGTTTGGCCATTCTGCTTTGATCTCTGGCATTAACAAGTCATTTGCACCCACAGAACTGCCGCTTACTGGATATTTGAGATGGTTGTGCATTAAAATCCCAGTAGATCAGCAGTTTCTGAAATACTTAGACCAGCCCATCTGCCACCAAAAACCATGCCACGTTCAAAGTAACTTAAATCACCTTTCCTTCCTATTCTGATGCTCAGTTTGAACTGCAGCAGATCGACTTGACCATGTCTACATGCCTAAATGCATTGAGTTGCTGGCATTTGGCTGATTAGAAATTTAAATTAACGATCAGCTGGACAGACATACCTTATAAAGTGGCCGGTGAGTGATATGCACCAACATCCAAGCATGTTATGAATCTAAATCATGCAGTGGCTCACTTTATATGCAAAGAAAAGAGAGATATCCAAAAATGCATTTTCAAGTTGTAAAGAAATCTGTTTTTGAAACTAATATTTATTTGAATTATTTAGCCTGACATGTTTACTTTTGCAAATTCCTTCAATTTTTTCCTTAAAATAAAACCTATTGGGTAACACTTTATTTTGATGGTCTATTTGAGTATTAGAAGACTGTCTGCTTAATATCTGTTGATACTGCTCCTTCAACAGACATTTAATTGACTATAAAAATTTTTTTTAGCAAGAACATGTCATCTTACACGAACCCCAACCTGATAGTCTACTTTCAATCTAATGAGAATTAGTTGGCATGTAGATGCAATGTAACTTGATTCAACAAATGACCATCAAAATAAAGTGTGACCATGTATTGTGTTCAATGTGGGAAAAGGCTGTTGTTTTTTAACACAGACATTAAAAAGACCATATTTCAGAGCTGTAATTGCAATACAATGATTTATATTCAATGTTGTACCTGCAGAATCTTATGCTGGTCCATGCGTACGTGTGCTTTATACATGGTTGAGGTTAAAAAAAGGGGTTAGGGTTAGTTTTAATTATCCATAAATCATTGTAATTACTATAGTAAATCTCTAACTACTTCACCTTATATATAAATTAGAGTGTTACCAAAACATCCTCTATTTTACCTGTTGAGCTCACATGCAGTGGATTATATTTAAAGTCATATGGAGCACAATGTTATAATTAGCAACATTTTCTTTGTTAGGCAATACTTTTGTACTTTTTAATACAGTTCCTCTGCACAGTATTTTCACCTGAGGACACATCCAGTTGTGCTTACAATAAAGGAACAAATGAGGGCAGCATATCACAACAGATCCTGAAAATCCTCTATGTTTCAAAATGAGAGATCTTCAGGTTCACTGCTAATTTTTTAAATGTATTTATGCTAACAGCTGCAAAAGATAAGTTTAACCATGTCATGGGTAACATACAGTTGAAGTTAGAATTGTTAGCCTCCCTGAATTATTCACCCCACTGTTTCATTGTTTCCCCAATTTCTGTTTAACGGAGAGTAGATTTTTTTTTCAACACATTTCTAAACATAATAGTTTTAATAATTCCTCTTTAATAACTGATTTATTTTATCTTTGCCATGATGACAGTAAACAATATTTTACTAGTTTTTTTTTACAAGACACTTCTGTACAGCTTAAAATGACATAACTAGGTTAATTAGGTTATCTACGCAGGTTACGGTAATTAGGCAAGTTATTGTATAATGATGATTTGTTCTGTAGACTATCGGAAAAATTATAGCTTAAAGGGCACATAGTTTACCCCTTTTTTAAGATTTAATATTAATATTATGGTTCTTCTGACTGTGCCAGTTTAGGTTCAGTTCAAAACACAGTTCAGATTTTTTTTTTATTATAATGTGTTATTTTGGGGGCTTGTACACAGCTTGCTGTTGTAAGGGGGTGTTGCTTCACATGAAAATAAGTTTCGACTTCCAGTGTTAAGGCAAGTGTTAGGCAAAAGACAGGTAGACACAGAGAGAAGCAACAAGAGTGAGAGGATCAGCATTCAAAACATACAAAAACATGTGTCTTTGTATAGTTTTACAGCCAACTGCTAGTTTAAAGTTCCGAGCTTGTACACTGAGACTAATAACCCCGCACACTGAATTAACTTTGACTGAGGCACCAGATGCGCTGCTCAGAGCCGCGACACAGAACACCAGACAAACACATTCGGATGTTATTTTATATGAAACTATTCAGATGGAGCTCTGTGGCATAGTAGAAATATGAAGTGTCCCGAATCATGGCTGGGCGCGTGGACAGTTGCCGGCTGGAATCGCCTTTATGTGTCCCCTGACAAAAAACTCGCACTTTCCAGCCGTACCTGTTAAGAACACAGGGAGCTTCTGTGGAAAAAAGGCTGAAGTTTAAGGTAGACGCAATGAAAAGTACACATGTTTGCAAACCTACCTACAAACAAACTAACTTACAAACAATAATTCTGATTGCAGCGATCATGTGGTGAATGTTGATCTTGTGTTGAGCTCAATGAGCCTTACATCTGAAAATAGAGCCAGGGGTGTTTCTTTAGTGACATCACTTTGACTATCACGCTGTAAATAGCGGATGTGAAACAACAAACTGAGCATATGGTCGTGACGAGCAACTGTCAATCAATATTGGTGGATGGGGGGACCGCACTCTTACGTCATGTTGCGATCGATCTAAAACCAGCTACAATTGGTCCAATGTTTTAATGTTGTTAAATTAAAAATAAAAAGGACTGTGTGTGTTTATTCATTCATTCATTTATTTTCTTGTCGGCTTAGTCCCTTTATTAATCTGGGGTCCCCACAGCGGAATGAACCTCCAACTTATCCAGCAAGTTTTTATGCAGTGGATGCCCTTCCAGCCACAACCCATCTCTGGGAAACATCCACACAAACACATATACTACGGACAATTTAGCCTACCCTATTCACCTGTACCGCATGTCTTTGGACTGTGGGGGAACCCAGAGGAGACCCACGCAAACGCAGAGAGAACATGCAAACTCCACACAGAAACGCCAAATGAGCCAAGGTTCGAACCAGCGACCCTCTTGTTGTGAGACGACAGCACTACCTACTGCGCCACTGCTTCGTCTGTGTGTATTTATATTACCCCAATATGACTGTCTATACGCTATACCCAGAGATCCCCTGTGGTCTTAACTTCGGAGATCGGCTATCACACCATCCTCTTCCTTGGGGGCCCTCTTAAAATAAAGAAATTGAGAATGTGGTGAAATCTGAAAATGTGGTAAAAATCAGATGAGGGCTTTTCTTTTTCTGGATGGCTTTCGTAAATCGTTGCTTGGGTTTAGGGAAGCAAGCAGGCAAGCGAGTGGGTCAATCGGTAAAACCGGTTGGGTTTAGGGAAGGAGGAGGAGGGTGGGTCATCCGATTGGCCAGTCGCCCAGTAAATCATTTTAGTCAGTCAGACAGATGGTCACTCGACAGCGGCTTCCAGTGGGTTTACACTTTGTAGAGACGTTCGAGATGCGAAAAAGCACACACAGCGGCCTCTCGCAGATTTGCGAAAACAAAAACTGCACAAATACGTACCTCCCAGGATGTATTTTGCGGTCTCCAGAAACGTCCACAGGACTACGTTTTCAGAATGAGCCTGGGTTGACAACATGAGTCAAATTTGTGAATAACGGCTCCCTTAATTGTTAGTACATGTTGTTGATTAATGTATTAATTAACATTTAAGTTTAACGGTAACACTTCACAATAACAGTACATGAATAATTATGTATTAATATGTAAATAAAAACAATTTGAAATAATGATGATGGCAAGCAGCAACATGTGACACACGAGTATATAAATAAAATTACATGTACCTTAATTACTTGTTAGTACATGTTTATTAAAAAAAATTATTAATTAACATTTAAGTTTAAGCCAAATGTCACCAACATTACCTCATGAGCTGTTAATGACATCATTAACTGCTCATGAACTCCTTTGTTTAAACTGTACATGTTGATTTTGACAGAACACTTTTCTATTGTTATTCAGTGTAAATGTGCTAGACGCATGTGCATAAGGAGTTCTTGAGTAGTATTAAAAGATAGTATTAGGTATATGTTAAGATAAACTTAATACCATCTAAGTGTACTCAAATGTGCTATTTTAAGACACCATGAAATTGAACTAAAATGTGCTTTAAACATACTATATCTGTATTTATATATATATATATATATATATATATATATATATATATATATATATATATATATATAACTAGAAATACACTTGAACCCTACTTTTAAACATTTAAATATATTTATGACTAAATTAAAGTTTAATCCTTCCTTACATTCAGAATACAGTGATATTTATGCTAACAGAATCAACAAACCTATGTCATTAGATTGTTTAGACATTCTCACGTAATTGGTTAGACAAAAGATAATTAAGTAGAAGGATAAACAGTCCAGAACAATTTTAGAATATGCAATGTAAAACATGTTTCCTTAGATTATCATGTTATTGACTACGCTGGATTCCCAGAGATGGGTTGCGGCTGGAAGGGCATCCACTGCGTAAAATCTTGCTGGATAAGTTGGTGGTTCATTCCGCTGTGGCGACCCCGGATTGATAAAGGGACTAAGCTAACAAGAAAATGAATGAATGAATGACTACACTGGATATACACAAACATATAATCCCTTCTGCATACCTATTCTTTGCTTTCCTGATCATTCCTTGACCTACAGCACACACATACTTCAAGACAATAATGTTTTGGTAAGATTACCACACTCAAAATCAATTTAAGTGTTAGTCATAATAGTGCATTCACTTTAAGTGTACTTAAGTACAACTTTTGGGAAAATGTACTTCTACTACAATCCATTACTAATAGATTTTTTTATATATTAACTTATTTTAAACTTAGGATTAGTATGTGTACAGTTTACTAAAAATCAACTAATTTTTAAAGCATTTAAAGCACACTTTTGAAAAACACAATATTAAAACTCTTTTGGGTGTTTTTTTCTGTAGTGTACTTTATTGTAGTACACTAAAAAATTATTTAAATATTACTGGTATTTAGTATACTTTTGTCAAGTGTACTAAAGTCCTACTGAAGTATAAAAATACTTTTAATTAGTATATTTATAGTGTAAAACCATCAAACTTTTATTTAACACAAAAAAATAACAATGTACTAAAAATGTGTTTGCGGGTATTTTAATTGCATTTAATTATATATTTTTTCACCTGGGAATACATGAATTCTATCAACAAGTAATTAAGGCTGCCGTTATTCACACATGAACTCACATGACTCATGTTGTAGTTAAAGTTAGTTCATGATTAGCACATGCATTTACTAGTCATCAGTTCATAATTAAGTAATGTTTAGTTTACATCATTATACATGTACTGTTATTGTAGTATTACCTATTAATCAGAGTCCAACGCCTAACTCTATTTTAACCATGAACCACTTCTTAAATCAAATGACCAGCCATAATCATATCCATAACCACAAAACCAGATTTGTTAATTAATCTAGTTACACGTATTGCTGTACAAAATCATTACTCATGTGCCATATGTGCACCGTATGTATTATAACAACTTAGATCTGATCTCAGCATTTGGCGTGACTCTGAATAAATAGCTCTTAAAGGGCAGTAATAATCAAATTCAGTGAGAGTTTTACGTGTCCCTCAGAGCCCATGCTAGACTATATGAAGAACGGCTCTGATACAGCACGTAATTGATTTGTGAAACATTATTCATCATTAACGCTTTGCTGTCTTAATACGTAACCAAGCATGACGTCCAATCATGACAGAATATTGGAATTCATTTCAGCACAGATGTGACAAATTGGTAAAGAATGGCTAGACCTCAAGAGACCAGATTCACACAGCAGGACCTCTATTAAAATCTCTATTAAACTATCAAGACTCTTTAATAGAGCAAATCTGGGCACTCGCTGCCTCAATATTCTCTGCTGGAGTGTTTCTTGCCAAAAAAAGACAGCTCAAACTACTATTGCTTCAATCCAGACTGAGCTTAAAGGCATTATTATTAAAATTTTGAAAAAATAAAACAGTAAAACAGTTATTTATTTAGCTGACTTGTGTACTTACAGTATCCCAAATGTTTTGAAGAATGATCAAATCCAGAGAAAAATTTTAAAAAGCTGTTTAACTAGTTATGGGGTGTGACATGACTTCATACAACGTTCGAGGTTACTAAAGTAACCCTTCGTTCCCCGAGGAGGGGAACGGAAGCACTATAAGTGGATTTGATTGTAAAATCCACGCATTGGGAGGTTCGGTTCAGAAGCTACTCGTCTGAAAGAGTATTGAACGGGCCAATTAAGAATGAATTGGCAGCGCAAGCCTGCGCAGGTGAGCGGCATAAGCAATCAACTGAGTATATAAGCTCACCTGGCGCAGCAGACGCTATCCTTTTTAAGCTGAAGAGACTTTCAACAGCTAAGGGACAGTCATTATGGCGACGGAGTATAGTGCTTCCGTTCCCCTCCTCGGGGAACGAAGGGTTACTTTAGTAACCTCGAACGTTCCCCTTCGGGGGGAACTTCAGCACTATAAGTGGATTTGATTGTAAAATCCACGCATTGGGAGCCCATTGAAAGCGCCATAATGACTGCACCTTACCAACACCCCCGATGAGGAGATAGTCAAGCAAGCGTGACGCACCCACATCATGGGGGGCGCGGTCCTCCAACGTGTCCCTGGCCCTAATTTATCCTACTTCAACAGAAGTTTTACGGATTTATATATATTTTTTGGGGTGTCGTGAGCATCTAGATAATTCTAGGAAATACGACAGTACGTTGGGAAGCGTGCAATCCCGATAGGGAGGACGCTGCGGAGGCCATCCGTTACCCAAGGGGGGATAGATGGCAGAATTTACATATGGACTAGCCCTAAAAGGGGGAGTACGCATAGCAAAAGAGTGGTTAGCGGGGAGGGAAGACACGGGTCCGCCCAGGGGGGGGGGGACTTAACCGTGGCTGAATAAGCATATGGGATCGCCTAGTGGGGACCACGCATAGCAGACACCTTTACCCAAAACGCGGGCTGACCAGCGGGCAGACCTACAACGTAGTGGGCCAGCAAGTGACTCCTCCGCTGAGTCAGTGCTGGGGGCCACGGAGGAATCTGCAGGGCTCACCTGACGGGGAACTTTACTGACAGATAAAAAGGCGCACGTATCTCCGTGTTAGGGAAAATGGCGCAGCAAGCGTGTTTCAACACCCTACCGAGTTGTTTCCTCAATCACCAAGGGTTACCTAATACCCTTGAGGAAACCGGCTCCACTCGCAGATTGTAAAACCTTGCAAATGTGTTGGGTGTCACCCAGCCCGCAGCTCTACAGATGTCTGTTAGAGGGGCGCCGCGTGCGCGCGCTCGAGAGGATGCGAAGCTCCGAGTGGAGTGCGCACGCGCTCTCGGGGGACGCGGCTCATCTCGGCTCTGATAGTGAAAGAAAGGCATCCACAATCTAGTGGGAACTTATTTCGGTACGGCACTTCCCTGCTGCCGACCGCTATAACAGACGAAGAGCTGCTCAGATGATCTAAACTCTGAGTGCGGTCCGGATAATACGCAAAACGCGAACTGGACAATAAATAAGGGCTGGGTCTGCCTCCTCCGAGGGCAGCGCTTGCAGGCTCACTACCTCGTATTAAAACGGAGTGGTAGGAACCTTGGGCACATATCGCGGGCGGGGTCTCATACGTGAGAGAAGCCAGCCCAATTACAGGCACGAGTCACTGACCGAAAAATGCCTCCGGGTCCCCGACCCTCTAATCGATATCAACGCGACCAGCAGAGCTGTCTTCAGGGACAGAAATATACTGAGTCGAGGATCGAAGGGATCTGACGCGGCTTGTGTAGCGAGGGCGAGATCCTAAGAGGGCATGAAGGGGGGCGGGGTGGATTAATTCGCTTAACGCCCCTGAGGAACCGGATGATGAGGTTATGCGTTCCCACGGTGCTGCCAGCCACCGCGTTATGAGAGCGGAGATGGCAGCCACGTAACCTTGAGTGTGGAGGGCGACAGCCTGCTCTCCAACTTCTCTCGGCGTAAAGAAAGCACAACGCTGATCTGGCAAATTACGGGGGTCTTCTCAGCGAGAGACACACCATTCAGTGAATAGACTTCACGTCAGGGCATAGGCGCGCTCGGGGAGGGGGCTCTAGCCCGAGTGACGGTATTAGCCACCGCAATCGGAGGTTACCTAAGTCTTCCTCGCGTCTAAAAATCTCTTCAAAGATCGGCGAGGGTGCCAGGTGGTGCCCTGTCCCTGAGAGAGTAGGTGCTCTCTCGAAGGGACTGCCAGGGGAGGGCTATCGCGAGGGAGAGCTCTGACATCCAGGTCCGGTTGAGCCAGAGGGGCGCAACCAGCAACCTGTTCCTCGTCCTCCCTGACCATGCACAGTAACTGCGCGAGCAGGCTCACTGGGGGAAACGCGTATTGCGCGTGCCCCGAGGCCAGCTGTAAGCCAGTGCATCCGTGCCGAGAGCACTCGGTCAGGGAAAGAACAACTGGCAATGAGCGATCTCGGGGGAAGCAACAGATCGATCTGGGCTTCCCCGAATCGCGCCCATATCAGCTGAACAGACTCGGGGTGGAGTCTCCATGCTCCAGGACGCAAGGCTGCCGTGAGAGCGCATCGGCTGCACGGTTGAGCTTGCCTGAATATGAATGGCGTGCAGCGATTTCAGCCGCGGATGACTCCAGAGGAGCAGACGGCGGGCGAGCTGAGACATGCGGCGAGAGCGCATACCCCCTATACGGCTGATATACGCCACCGCCGCCGTACTGTCCGTCCTGACCAGCACGTGTTGCCGCTCCAACACCGGAAAAAAACGGTGGAGAGCGGGGAACACTGCCAACAGCTCCAGGCGATATGCCAATGCAACTGGGTACCTTTCCACAGGTCCGCAGCCGCATGCCCGCAACGCACAGCCCCCCAGCCCGTGTTGGAAGCGTCTGCTGAAACGACAACAAGACTGGACGCCTGTTCTAGAGACACCCAGGCCTGTAGGAACGAGGGGTCGCTCCAAGGGCTGAGGGCGCGGCGACACAGCGCAGTAACAGAGACTCGGTGTGCGCGCGCGTGCCATGCGCGTCTGGGGACTCGATCGTGAAGCCAGTGCTGAAGTGGTCTCATATAGAATAATCCGAGCGGCATGAAGCGGCTGCGGATGCCATATGCCCCAGGAGCCTCTGAAATTGTTTCAGTGGGACCACTATTTTACTGTCGAGCTCTCTCAGACAGTACAGCATCAGCTGAGCGCGCTCTCCGGAGAGGCGCGCTGCCATGGTGACCGAGTCCAGCTCCAGCCCGAGAGAAGAGATCCTCTGCACGGGGGCGAGTTTGCTCTTTTCTCGGTTGACCTGAAACCCCCACAGGTGGAAGTGCCAGAGCACTTTGTCTCTGTGCATAATCAACTCTGTGCATAATCAAAAGAGAGGGCAATTCAGCCAGTCGTAAAGAAATTGAGTATGCAGATGCCCGCGAGCCGAAGGGGCGCTGAGGCACCCTCCGCGGGCTTGGTGAGGACCCGCGGAGACAGAGAGAGCCCGAAGGGGAGGGCTTTGTATTGCCAAGCTCGACCTTCAAACGCAAACCGCAGAAACTGTCGGTGGCGAGGAAGAGTGGAGACATGGAAATACGCGTCCATCAGGTCTAATGCTGCAGACCAACCCAGAGGACGAACGCACCGGAGGATGCGCTTCTGCGTGAGCATTCTGAACGGCAGCTTGTGCAGGCAGCGGTTCAAAACGCGCAGATCTAGGATTGGCCGTGACCCACCGCTCTTTTTGGGCACGATGAAGCGTGGGCTGTAAAACCCGCTCTCCATCTCGGCTGGAGGGAGCGGCTCGATTGCATCCTTCGCCAGGAGGACAGCAATCTCCTCTCGCAAGACAGGGGCGGACAGGGGGCTGACCCTGGTGAATACACACCCGTGACTTGGGGGGCCGTTTCGCGAACTGAATCGCATAGCCGAGTCTGATTGTGCGTATGAGCCACCGCGAAGAGCTGGCCCGCGCTAACCAGGCAGGCAGAGCTCTCGCTAATGGACTCATCGCTACAATCGCTGACGTACCAGCAGTGGGGCAGCGCGGAGTGGGTGTGCTGATCCGGGAAGCTCGCGGGTCCCACGGAAAAGCTGGAGGTGGGATATTTGCTCTCACTCCAAACCCGAGCTCCGGAGGGGAGGCTCGAGGGGTGGGAGAAAGGAGACCGTCCTCCCAGCGCTCGTGAGCCACTGGCGAAACGCACCGAATCTGCAAGCTAGAAAGCATAGCGTCCCAGACTGGCAGATTTCGGGCTGTCACATCTGGGGAAGTGAAAAGTGCCCTTTCATAATGTTTTCATGGCAGTAAAAAGTGCCGTTGGAAATGGGGCCCCGCCCTCCAGCGGGGAAAGAGCAAGTTCCCTCTTCTCCAGATGGCCTGTCCCAGGGGCGCTTCGCGGTCCGTTGCCGGACTTAGCGGCGTTCTGGGCAGGGGGGCTGCCTGCTTCCGAGGTGCCCGACGCGCTCGCTTCGCCTTAGGCGTGTGCGGGGGCGGAGCAGCTCTCGTAGGCGGACGCCTTCGGCGAGGAGCAGGTATGAATGGCACGGCGGGCGGAGCGGGCTACGGACCGCCGATAAGACATCACCCACCAACTGCTCTCTCACCGCCTTGAATTCCTGGGTGAATTCACAGACAGTGTCGCCGAACCTGGCTGGGGATATGGGGAAGTCAAGAAAGCGGACTTTGTCGACTTTGCGCATATCAGCCAGGGGTGGCGCTCCTGGACCACTAATGTGGACATCGTCCTCCCCAACGCACACGCAGCGGACTCAGTAGTCCGAAGAGCTAAGTCGGCGGCGGTGCGAAGCTCGTAAGCCTGGGTTGGACCCACCCTCGTGCAGCTCGGCCAGCGCCTGCGCTTGGTAGCGCTGGTAGGTGGCTATCGCATGCAAGGCGGAAGCAGCCTGGCCCGCAGCTATGTAAGCTCTAGCTCCGAGGGAGGTAGATAACTTACAGGCTTTGGATGGGAGACGAGGCGGACCCCGCCAAGAAGAGGCGCCGCGCGGATTTACCGCCATCGCGCACTCAACCTGAGGAATCGCCACATACCCCCTGGCTGTTTCACCGTCAAGAGTGGTTAGGGTGGAGGAACACGCAGCACGAGCAGAAAAAAGTGCTTTACAATACCGCGTGAGCCTACTGTGCACCTCCGGGAAGAAGGGAACGCCCCTCTAGTCGGTCCGGCCGCGGAGCTGGGGGATAAACCATCTCCAACCCACGGCCGAAGCAGCCCGGGAAAGCACGGCTAACATGTCCGTTTCAGGATCCGTAGTGACAGCGCTCACCAGCCCGAAGGGGGCGAGCGGGTCTGGATCATCATCGGACAATGAAAGCCCACCCTCCGATGCCGCGGTGGACATCTGGTCTCCGGTGTCATCGGGCGTAAGGGCTACCATCTGTTAGACGGATCGCTTCCTCCGCCCGAAGCTTGGATGGAGCGCTTAGAGGAGCGGGAGGTCCGCGGGCCCGTGGGCGACGGATTATCTCTCGCTGAAACCCTCAGATCTGCCCGAGTGCCCGCTGCAGAGCAGGGGACAACTGGGGTGGTTCGCCTTTTTGCAAAGGCTAACCGCGATCTTGCGCAACAGTCATGGCATCGCAATGACGACATGAACTGCCCGCGAGCAGCGCATTAACATGCTGGACCCCCAGACATGTAACACAGTGCCCGCGCCCATCATCCGAGGACAGGAAACCACCGCATCCAGAAACGCACAGTCGGAGCGCCGTCCTGATAAGGACGTGCTGCACGACTGTGTTGCTCTTTCTGTGAAGTTTGCAACTTTATACGCACCGCTCTGGAGGACCGGACCCAAAGAACGCCAGGCAAGGGAGAAACCCAGCTCGACCGTCTGCCACTGCGTGTACACACTCTGGACCGGGAGAATGCTCTCGTTCGCTCAGAATCGCTGGTCACAGCAGGAGGAACCCTCATCGACTCGATCAGAAAGTCTCTGAAGCGAAAAGGATAGCGTCTGCTGCGCCAGGTGAGCTTATATACTCAGTTGATTGCTTATGCCGCTCACCTGCGCAGGCTTGCGCTGCCAATTCATTCTTAATTGGCCCGTTCAATACTCTTTCAGACGAGTAGCTTCTGAACCGAACCTCCCAATGCGTGGATTTTACAATCAAATCCACTTATAGTGCTGAAGTTCCCCCCGAAGGGGAACCTCAATTTCTGTTAGTTTAATATGAAACAGGGAAGCACCAAAGATGACTTAATGTTGTTCACAATATTAGCCTGTGTAAGTATGATTAGTGTGATAGAACACTGCTTCTGCCAATGTGTGTAAGAATAACTAAATAAAAGCTTCGCTGCCCTTCTGAAAAGAAAAAAAAAATACAACAGCTTAAGGGGCTGATCACACCCAACGCACTTTTACATTCCAAAAAACGCAAGGTGCACCACACTGCCTTTTTGGTAACAAGAAAAAAAAGAAGCGCAGTGCATTTTTATGTTGCTAGGCAACAACTGAATCAGCTGCGTATTGTGCGCGACTGTTGCTGTTGATATTAATATAATTTTAAAATTGAATATTATTGTGATATTCAAGATTTGTGAGTCATATAGCACCGGATAATTCAAACAGCAACCACAAGTCTTTTCTCTTCAAGTCTCCTCAGTTATCTTGATAACACAAATACTGCAACAGAAACCCCGCCTCTGCTTTCATTTGATTAGAAAATGAAAAAGACGAGATCGATTTAAAAGGCTTTTTCCGCTCAGAGTTGACTCTGTCAACTGTTAGCACACAGCGCACAATGGCAGAAATGCGAGGTGCGCAGGGCGCATGAGAAGTGTTCAAAACGTTTGCAGCCATTAGTAAACCATTCAAAAAAGGCAAAAAACGTGTTCTGTGTGATCAGCCCCTAAACCAGCCTAAGCTAGTTGGTTGGTTTTAGTTGGTCAACCAGTGGTGTGTTTTTTTCAAAAACCACTGTTAGCTAACTAAGGTCACAAACATAATTCTTTGATTTAGCGATTACAAATTCGTTGTTCCAACGAACACTCCCAAACTGCATTGTAAACTTATATGCTTGCAACCTTACCTCTAGAGCTGTAGTTATCCCCCCTAAGCCCTATTCATTTAGAACCTTAACATTTAAACTTGGAATTATAGAAAAAACAATTACATCATCTCTCGTAGATGTAATTTGTTTTCAAAGTATTTTTACAGTTTAGTTTTAGCGATCTTCATGTTTACAATTGCACTCCCTACACAGTGCACTCTGAAAACATTGATGTCATTTTGAACACAGCCGTGGCTCATGACGAAAGCTGTAGGTGACCTACCTATTATTTAAAAGCGGAATTTACCTTACATCTTCAAAGCTAGTGAAAATTTAAAATTATAGCATACGTTAATGCTTTTAATTTATATTTATTAAGTATGTGTACTGTATATGACCTGGGCCTGTTGGTTAGAACATTTCTGCAGTGGTCTGCATGTGTCAAATTGTAAAAGTAGACTTTAAAAAAAAAATAAAAATAAACAATAGGCCTTATCCTACTTACTAATAATAATAATTATCATCATCATTATTATTATTAAAGTAGGATTTTTTTCATTTCCTAATAAATAATATATAATAAATGTAATTTCTTAATAAACAGCCTTATTATTTATTTATTTATTTGTTTATATGATTTATATATGATATTAGAATACGTATTAGCTTTTGTAAGTGATTTTATGTTTATTTAGAATAGACTATGCAATATTCTCAATAAAATTTCTAAAGGAAACATGCCCTATATGTGCTATATTTACATAAATTTTCAATTCATATGGAAAACGAGTGCATGTTTTTACCAAAACTAATTATGATTTTTTAGCCAAAACCAACTATGTCTACCTTGAACCAGGCTGGTCAAGCTGGTTTTAGCTGGTCATTTTCCAGCTTGACCAGCTAAGACCAGGCTGGAAATGGCTGAAACTAGCCGGAAAATGGCCAAAATCCCTCTAAAACCAGGTTGGTTTAACAGCTAAAACCACCCAATCAGCTTAGGCTAGTTTTAGCTGGGGTTTTTTCAGCAGGGTTTTGTGCCATACTGTGCTCGTCTTTCATCAGAATTGCTTAAGCGCTCCTGTTTTAATACGATAACTTTCAGCCTTACTCTGCTTTATACTATCATGATAATAAGCGATTAATACTTCAGCTCATCTATGAACATGATTTCTGAAAGACTTCAGCAAACTATGGCTTTATTTGTTGTTAATATGTGCCCTCTAGTAATAATACACCATTGAAACGGTTTAAAAACATTACGTTCTTTAATTTAGTTTCCGAAACTGGCGTCTGACAGACACAAAAACATTTAACGTTTCCAGAGATAAAACTCATCCTCTAATGGACCACAGTCCATTTTCAAATAATGTCAAGTGTGAGATTTGAGCATAAATATATATAAAAAGAAAAAAAAAGTTGTATACAGACAACATCACTTTGTGATGCCTTGCTGATGTATACATAAGGACAAAATACAGGCTTTGTTCCAAAACCTAATCAGCCTCGCTGTCTATACATAGGCAGAAGCCTTCTAGGTAGTAGTGTGACTGTGGTGAACATATAACTGGCTGATTGATTAGCCTACTATGCTAATAGCAAAATAGCACATATGCTTCAGTGCTAAGCTAGTAGCAATATAGCACACATACATCTCCGAGATGCTGTTAAAATAGCATTCAACTGAATAATTATATCTAAAACACATTCTATTTCTGAAAATAATATGTTTAAGCACATTTTCTTCACTTGTTTACTCTTTGACTTTTGATGAAAAACAGGAAAATTGTTGTAATTTATTTAGCTTTAATAAGGCAATATTTCCAAATGAACAAAATACATACAGTACAAACATGTGCACACCGTATTGTTCAGAGCGCGCCTGTTCATGTTTCGGCATTCCACTTAGTCATCTTTCAGGATGGATAAACTTCAGCTTTTTTGGGCTTACTGTAGCATTCTTTGTAGTTGTTTTTATATACTGTGCTATTTATGCATGAATCAAGCCTTTGTCTGTATCTTTGTGTATGAACAATAGCTCTTCTGAAATATGCTTTGCTGTCCTTGCTTCAGGTTTTCCCATGATTCATTCTGGGAGGAATTTTAATTAAAAAAAAAAAACATAACATTGTGTTGTTTACTCACCCTTTGCTTGTTCCAAACCTGTTTGAATGTTTTCTGTTGAACAGAAAAGAAGATATTCTGAAGAAAGCTGGAAACGTGATTATTGACTTCCATAGTGTTTATTTATGGATTTCAAAGAGTACACGTTTTCATTTTTCTTTAAAATGCCTTCTTTGCGTTTAACAGAATAAAGAAACACCTTAAGGTTTGGAACCACCCAAGGGTAAGTAAATATGAGTAAACTTTTGGGCAAACTACACAGTTAAAGTCAGAATTATTAGCCCCCCTTTGAATTTGTGTTCTTTTCTAAATATTTTCCAAATTATGTTTAATAGAGCAAATAACTTTTTACAGTTTGTCTGATAATATTTTTTCTTCTGGAGACTTGATTTTTGAGTTTTTGATTTTTGTGAACAATTTTAAGGTCAAAATTATTAGCCCCTTTAAGCTAATTATTTTTTTCTGATAGTCTACAGAAAAACAATCGTTATAAAATACTTGCCTAATTACCCTAACTTGCCTAGGTAACTTAATTAACCCAGTTAAGCCTTTAAATGTCACATTAAGCTTTATAAGTGTCTTGAAAAATATCTAGTTAAATATTTTTTACTGTCATCATGGCAAAGATAAAATAAATCAGTTATTAGAGATGAGTTATTAAAACTATAATGTTTAGAAATGTATTGAGAAAATCTGCTATCTGTTAAACAAAATAGAGAAAAAAACAAATGGGGGAAAAATAAACAGGGGGGCTAATAATTCAGGGGGGTATTCATTCTGACTTTAACTGTACATTACACACATAAACACACACGTTGAATCAAACATTCCTGTTTAATTACACTGATTTATTTATTTATTTTTTGTAGATATACATTTCAGTTACTGATAGTTAAAATAAACCTGTGCAACCATCCCTAATGGAACCTTCGAAAGCAGTTCACTAGGTTTTGGAACAGAAAAAAATATATACATTTCCGAATGTCAGCCCATCAAGCATTTTTAAAAGACATCAACTAGATGTATAAACGCAAAATCCTGGCTAAAACAAGTCATCAAATAAACATATTAGACAGACTTCACCTCTGTATTAATTCATTCCTGTCTATTTTTTAACTACTGTTAGACATCTTTTAGATTTTCACTATTCACTGACAGTCCAAACATAGCCTTGTATTAGCCAAGATGTCACAGTTTAGACGTCTATTAGACGCCTTTTAAAGAAACACTCCACTTTTTTGGAAATTTTACAATTCCCCTAGAGTTAATCCATTCAGCCAATCTCCAGGGAGCACTTTTAGCTTAGCTTAGCTTAGCATAAATCATTCAATCGCATCCAGACCTTTAGCATCCAATTAAAATATTTCAATCAAGAGTGTCGATAATCTTCCTATGTAAAGCTTGACTATTTAAAGATGAACAATTTGTATCTTTTTTTTAATTTAGATGCCAATGGCCTATAATCAAATTCAATGATTCATGCTAAGCTAAAATAAAAGTGCTTCTACCATAGCTAAAGATCAGCTCAGTGGATTTAAAAATGGTAAACTGTTTAACTCTAGGGGAGTTATTTTAAAAAAATGAAGCGCTCCTTTAAACAATAACAAAAAATGCTTGTATAGAGTGAACACAGCGCTAAATTCTCATATCTATTTACAAAAGACTTATTCTAAGATGGTATGCTAATGAATAAGCAGAAAATGGCTTCATATATGAGAAAAGGCAAAAAAAAACAAAGGACATTTGCTGTTCTAAGTTTTGATGATGGTTGGGTTTGGAAGTGTTCATTATGATTGATTTCTAGATTGAGTGCGACTCCAGACACACTCTCAGTAAAAGTCTGAGAACCAGCTCAAGGTGAGCGTGAGGGTGGTCAAGGGTCGATCTCTTCAGGAATGATGGTGAGGATAATGTCTTCATTTCCGCGCCGTACCACTGCTCTCAGGCTTTCGTCTGTCTTGATGGCCGTGCTGACGTCGCTGGCCGATGTGATCCTCTGACCGTTAATGCTGATTATGACGTCACTCTCCTTCAAACCGCCACTAGAAAACAAAGCAAGAAGCAGTTCAAACTGACCTGTTTTTAAGAGTGCCAAACGCTTTAGCTAAAGTCCTTTATTGGCTTTGGAGTCTTTTATTCACATTGGATTTCCAATACAAAACATTATTAGGTTTTGTTACATCAAGGCGCTTATGTCATTATGATGTCATGTTGCAGAATTTAAAGCTATGGTAAAATTAGGAAAACACTTGAATGTTCTGTTTGTTAGTTGTATTTGTTTTGAAATTAACCCTCTGACTCACTTCTATAAATTAGATTTTGAATTTTGAAAAACATTACTGCTTTCTCAAAATGGGCAGAAAATTTGTGACTTTTTGGCAATTTGGAGTGTAAATAAACGTACAAAAGTGCAAGATTCGAGCAGGCAAATTGGTCATAAGAATTGTCACACTTGTTACTTTTGGTCAAAAGTGACCAACCTAGAGGTAATGAAAGGGAAACTTACAGAAACACAAAATATCTAAGAATTTTTGTGTGTATAATCTACAAATCAGTTACAATACTGACGCTCTGGTATTCTCTTTCCTACACAATGTTCACTTCAAATCACTATTTCTAACAATATATATATATAGTTGAAGTCAGAATTTTTAGCCCCCTTTTGATTTTTTTTCCTTTTTTAAATATTTACCAAATAATGTTTGACAGAGCAAGGAAATTTTCACAGTATGTCTGATAATATTTTTTCTTCTGGAGAAAGTCTTATTTGTTTTATTTCGGCAAGAGTAAAAGCAGTTTTAATTTTCATAAAGCCATTTTTGGGACAAAATTATTAGCCTCTTTAAGCTAATTTTTTTTTTTTTCGATAGTGTACAGAACAAACCATTGTTTTACAATAACTTGCCTAATTACCCTAACCTGCCTAGTTAACCTGATTAACTTAGTTAAGCCTTTGAATGTCACTTTAAGCTGTATAGAAATGTCTTAAAAATATCAAGAAAAATATTATTTACTGTCATTATGATAAAGATAAAATAAATCAGTTATTAGAAATGAGTTAATAAAACTATTATGCTTAGAAATGTGCTGAAACAATCTTCCCTCCATTAAACAGAAATTGTGGAAAAAAAATAAACAGGGGTGCTAATAATACAGGGGGACTAATAATTCAACTGTATATATATATACACATAGACACACACTGTACACTCTACATTCACACACACACACACACACACACACACACACACACACACACACACACACACACACACACACACACACAAATATATATAAAAAAGAAAAAAATCAAAGCGAGGCTAATAATTATGATTTCAACTGGTCTTACGGTTACGATTATCATGCCATCGATTCGGTTCAGTTTGATACCTCGGTGCATCAAGATGCAGTGATGTTGCTTTCCTTTCACAATTATATATTTTTTTCTTTACAACACAAGATTTTTTTTTATTGAAATCTATAAATATATTTAGATTTCTTTATTATTTGTAATACAATTTTGTCTGTTAATACAAGTAATCAGATATTTTTTTGAGAGAGAGAGAGAAAGAGAGAGAGAGAGTGAGAGAGAGAGAGAGAGAGACAGAGAGAGAGAGAGAGAGAGAGAGAGAGAGAGAGAGAGAGAGAGAGAGAGAGCACTTTCATTTTCTCCCTAGTAGTGTAATAGCGACTCGTGTGCTGTACCTGTGTCAGTGAAAAATTGTCCCGCAAACTTACAAGCAGTGAATTGTGCACAATTATTTGCTTTTTAACTAGTTGGAGCATTTTATTTACTTGTTCTAGCCTCCTTTGCCATAGTATTCTACAACAACATAGCGTATATGAGATAAATTACATCAGTAACCGGTTATGATTTATTACTGAACCGATATCGAATTGTTCACATTTACATTGCGGTGCATCACAGAAACAATTGATTTTTGACACCTCTAATATATAAATAACTTTAAGATTGTTTGAATATATATAAAAATCATAAGAGTGATTCCGATTTCTATGTGACAAGAGAGTTCAGTGAAATTGAAAAAAAAAATATATATACAATAATAATTCTGGGTTTTTTCACTAAATACTGATTGCTTATGTCTTCTGACACCCCTGGTTTAGGCAAACACTTGGTTTGAACGACCGTTGATGTGATAAATTATGTATTTCAGCTTGTAGCAAAAGGGTCTTGAAGGGACTGGAATGTATCAAATACTATAGCATTTGACTTGATGAGAAAGCAAAGTTTAATGCGGTGATGTGAAACCATCATTGGTTTATTAGGCTTGAAGTGACACACCTAAAGATTTAATTCATTTATTCATTTTCTTGTCGGCTTAGTCCCTTTATTAATCCGGGGTCGCCACAGCGGAATGAATCGCCAACTTATCCAGCACATTTTTTTTTACACAGCGGATGCCCTTCCAGCTGAACCCATCCCTGGGAAACATCCACACACTTATTCATACACACACTCATACACTACAGACAATTTAGCCTACCCAATTCACCTGTACCACATGTCTTTGGACTGTGGGGGAAACCGGAGCACCCGGAGGAAACCCACGCAGGGAGAACATGCAAACTCTACACAGACACACCAACTGCGCTGAGCCGAGGTTCGAACCAGCGACCCTGCGACCTTCTTGCTGTGAGGCGACAGCACTGACCTAAAGATTTGAATGTTTATATATTCTAAATGTGTCTGCTTTGGAGCAAACTAGGTTATAGATTGCCTTAAGACGAATATATTGAAATGAACACTTAAAACCTCTATGTTGATTCCATGGGGAGTTAAATCACTGGTATTGTTTGATTATAAGCACGTCTGCAAATATGGTTTTCCTTTTTCCAGCTGCATGTACCATAACTTTCTTTTGCTTGTGTTTTTTTACGCACTTCTCATTTGAAATTATTTCATCCCTGAACATTCTGTTTAACTGTGTTGTTTTGCAATTCACCATTTAAAATGGTTTAGTTTTTTCTGACCATATTTAACGCAGATGTAAATCAAACAAAGCTCAAGTTTATCTTTTATTCTTTATTAATATTGCATTATGTTCACATTTACATTCATGTAAAATCAACCCTGAATTGTTCTAAAAGTGGAAAGGTTTTATTTCTTTTTACAGATTATTTAATTATATTTACTTCAATCTATCACCCCTGGACTTTTTGTTAAACCCTAATATATCTTGATTTTTGCCATCTAAAAAAGGTTTGATTGCTTCTGACATTATATTTAAAGGTTCCATTTTAGATTTGGGTAACAGTATAACAGTTTAACATAAAAAATCTAATTTTTTCTCTCTTGAAAGTTCAGCAGCAACCTTTAGTTCTTAAAACGTTCATGCTTTCGTACTCTAAGCACTATTTCTTCCGAACTAGCCATTTTGACACAGTTTGACATTTAATTCATGGCAATTATCTGTAGATTTTCTGACCACAGACAGTTTTTTGCTTCCAAACAAAAAAAAGTTAAATGCTGCTACACGCAACATTAAACCATTTAGTTCTAAATGGGCAACCCACAATGACAGGAAGTGGTCACTTATGGACTGGTCACATCATCAGATGTATGCTAAAATGATGTGGAAACCTATGTCTGCTGGAGAGTAGATGCTCACCCAGACACAATAAAATTGATGGTCAGGCTGGAAAATGACCAGCCAAGCTAAAACCAGCTTGACCAGCCTGGTTTAAGCTGGACAGCTGGTTTTGGCTGGACTCCCAACTTGGCTAGGCTGGTCAAGCTGGCTTTAGCTGGTCATCTCCCAGCCTGACCAGCTAAGACCAGGCTGGAAATGACTGGAAACCAGCCTGGAAGTGGCCAAAACCCCTCTAAAACCAGCCTGGTCGACCAGCTAAAACCAGCCAACCAGCCTAGGCTGGTTTAAGCTGGATTTTTCAGCAGGGGTATAGTATGGAAGTTTGCGGTATCGAACGCAGCCCTTGTTTTCAGCTGCCATGCCCCCTTGTTTAGCCCTTGTCTAGTTCTCGTTAGTCTCAGTGTTTACACCTGGTCCACATGTTCTTCCCTCCCTGTATAATGTTCTCTCTTCCCTCATGTCTTTGTTGGTTCATTGCTTCTTGTTACATGTTGTTGACTGACCGTGTTCAGTTATCTGTGCTGTTGTTTGTTAGGGAGTTGTCTTTTGTCAATGTTTGTTTGTGTTTTTCAGTTGGCCTTCAGTATCATCCCAGTCTGGTTAATCCTTTTACAAGTTCGTATGTTTAAGTTATTCTATTAATCTTATTTAGTAGTTTTAAGTGTTTAAGTTAGTTCCTTTTTATTGGTTTTATTTCTTCAGTAAGTTAAAACTAATTCAGTAAGCTAAAACAAATTTTATTTATCTTTGCTTTTTAGTTTGTCAATAGTTTCTGAATTAACTTTTTTTTTTTTTAATTAGTTTATTGTCCCCAATCTGTCTTTGTGTGTGTGTGTGGGTGTGTGCGCGTGTGCTGTCTTTGTCTAGCCCTGCCTGCTGTGAGTCCCTGAGTGCTGGTGTACTGTGGGCTGCTAGTGGCAAGTCCACCACTCTTCAGGATCGCTGGTCAGCAGTGCATCCAAGGCCTTTACCACCTCTTGCCTGGACTTGGCATCACTGCTCAGTCTCCTGTTCTCCTGACGTTTTGTGGCTGTTGTTTACTCCTTCCAGGACTCTCAAGCACTGTCTCCTCTGTCTGTCGGCTCCATCCAAGATTCCCCGGCACTACCCTATCCATCACCGTTGGACTGTTTCACCTTCCCCTACCTCATTTTACATTGTCAATAAACACCCCCTGTACTCTGCATTTGGGTTCTCCTTCCTCTAACCGTGACAAAATTATTGTTCAATGCCAATGCATTTTATATAATTATTATATATTGAAACATGCTTAAAACTACATATAATAATGTGCAAAACCGAAGGAATTATAAATTTTTGTATGTGTTTTCAGCAGATTATATTAATAACTGTTTTTGCAGTTTTTTTGCTGTATCTGATCTGTACCACATGATTGAATGAATAAAATCGTTATTGGGTCACATGAACCGTTAGGTGTAAATAAATCTTAGTTTGGTTTCCACGTCTGTTTGCGCATGTGTCAATTCAAAAAATTCAGCCTTGATCAGATCCAGAATCATGGAAAATCATGGAAACTGCTAGTTCAGTATGGATATAGATGTCACACAAAATAGTATTCAAAATTGAATTAGAAACACTGAACCTGGAATAAAGCACATAATCAGACCTGAGGTGATCGTCAAAGTCATTTATGTTGTTTTTCCAGCCACACTGTTGCAGAAATTTTCTGTCATCAAAGTGGATGGTTAGGACAGAAACTATTTTTAACATGGCAAAGAAAGCTTTTATCACGTCTCAGCACTGCATTGCATTTAACTGTGGCATTTCCTAGTCCTACAAAGGTCCAGGTTAGTACCAATAGATTGATCTTTCATTAAAATGTAATATACTGTTCAGCTTTTGAAACAACTTGAAATGCCTATATAATAGTATTTTTCTTTATATATCATAATATATGTCCTTTGGAAACCCTTGACAGCAGACATGTTTTGACATTTACATTTATACATCATCTGAAAGCTGTACAAAGAGCATTTTGTACATCACCCGAAAGCTGTACTGAAAGCATTTATACATCACCCGAAAGCTGTACTGAAAGCATTTATACATCACCCGAAAGCTGTACTGAAAGCATTTATACATCACCTGAAAGTTGTACTGAAGGCATTTATACATCAGCTGAAAGCTGTTAATATTTGTCCAAAATACAACAGTTAGAAAATATGGAATCTGAGGGTTAAAAAAATCTTAATACTGAGAAAATCGGCTTTATATTTGTCCAAATGAAGTTCGTAGAATTGCATATTACTAATCATAAATTTAGTTATCATACGTTTCTTAAAAAGAAATGTTCTAATTGTCTTCATGCCACAGCGGAATGAACTGCCAACTTATCCAGCATATGTTTTATGCAGCGGATGCCCTTGCGGCTGCAACCCATCTCTGGGAAACATCCATAAACACTCATTCACTCATACACTTTGGACAATTTTAGCTTACCCAATTCGCAACAGAATGTAATTATTCCTGTAATTTTATAGATTCTTTATTGACGTGATAAATAAACTACTAGTCAGTCATTTGGCTAATTGCCGAAAATATAGTCATGCAACTTTATATGTTAGCTGTGGTTTGTCATATACACACACACACCCACACAACGGACAATTTAGCCTACCAGATGTCTTTGGACTGTGGGGGAAACTGGAGCACTCAGAGGAAACCCACACGAACACCCATATATATATATATATATATATATATATATATATATATATATATATATATATATATATATATATATATATATATATATATATATATATATATATATATATATATATATATATATATATATATATATATATATATATATATATATATATATATATATATATATATATATTTATTTATTTATTTATTTATTTATTTATTTATTTATTTATTTATTATTATTTTTTGCAGTAGTAATAGTAATAATTAGATTAAAAAAAAAATCAAATACATTGGTAATGCTTAATTTAAATTCATGCATTTAGTGCTACTCCTCCCTCAATAACAAATGCCTGAGAGCAGTTTAGTTTATCCCCATGAAGCAGGAGGGTTCTGTCTCTGTTGCTCCTCCTCCTCTAAGTACTGAACAAAATACAAGTATACACACATGGATTAAATAATGTCCATAATTTATTGTCATAAATAATGCACCTAGAAGTGCAAATAAAAACCCAATAAAGGTTAAAAATAACCCAACAAAGCACCAAATATTTTTAACTCAACCACTGGGTTATATAAATAACCCAACATTTTTTTTAGAGTGTAGCTACGTGTTTTAAGCATATCACTCATAGATTCTATGTGTTCAAGTGTTTTCTCTCCCTGGTGTGTGAAGTCAGATTGTAATCAGTTTGGTTTCCCCTTTGTTTCTCTGCGTTTGTTTGTTGCCTTGGTAGTTTATTAGCTGTTTTGTAAAGGGTGTCTGCATGTGATGGGCTACTCACACTTCAGCTGGTGTTTTGGGAATAACTTCAATGACGTAAGCACCAGAGGTGACATCTGGGAAATCATTTTTTCTCTGCTTTAGCTCCTTAGCAAGTCTATGAGAAACAGATTCTTAGTACAAACACAAACGCCATGTCTGTTTGCATGAATTATCGACAATACAAGTTTAAATGACTTGTTTAGATGGCCGACTCATTTCATTTAAACATTCCTCCATATTCACAAACGTACAAGTGTGTACAGAAAGAAAACAGTATTTGAGACTCACGTTGGAGTTAACGTCATCATCCTCACACCGATATACTTCTTTTTTGTGGCTGTTTTTCCTGAAAAGTAATACAAGATATTGATAGAATTGTGAATCAAGTTTAGGGACTGATTTACTAGCAGCTAGCACCAGTGCAAACCTTATTTTGGTTTTCAAAATAATACTGTCAGCAACACTGTTAACATTTTTCTTTGTAAATTACACAGTATAATTAGCTGTAATCTAAACATTTTTTTTTACTGTAGGACAGTTGTGCAGTATGTAACTGCATTTTAAAGTTGTGTTATAAAGATACAAAATACTGAAAATACACAGACAGCAAGATAAATGGTGCAGTAAACATATAAATACAGTATTTTTGCTTGCTGAATTGAAATGCTTCCAGTAAGTTACTGTAGATTCTACAGGGAATTGTTAACAGTGAATGTCACAAAAGACACCTTGCCATGGAAGCCTGTTATTTTGAGCCATACTGAAATCTTGTACGATAATTAATATCTTGTTGCAGCAAATTTAGAATTATTTGAGGTCCCAGTATAATATGTTTGTACTGTATACACTGTTGAACACACATATACACAAACATGAAGTGTGTATGGATTAAAGTATTGTTTTCAAAAGGAACATTGTTCACAAGGACAAATGATGGGATTGAAAATGTTAATGTCGTCAGTTGTTTCCAGAATACAATAAATAATATGTTTTACTAAAGAAATAATTGTAAATTGTGAAACTGGGAATTTAAAGTAGTTTCTTGCCTTTTCCATGTATGTACATATGTCCAATAGGGCTGCATAATTAATTGAAAAAAGATCACAATCTCAATTCAACTCTACACACGATCTTAATTCTGCTTTTCTACACAGCAAATTCATTAGTGTTAAATTTCGAGTGTTGCAGTAATTCAGAGTAAAGTGTTGAAATTCTAGAGTTAGATAAAAATAAAATAACCCTCTCAGTGTTAGAAGCTGATTTGCCTCCTTGTCATACAAAGTAACATGTATCTAACGCTAATACAGTGTTGACTACTACATCCGAGAATTTATGCAGCAATATCCTGGTAGGATTTTTCCAGACGCCATTTTCTTTTGCCATGAGGAGCAATGAGAAGAAGTAACTGGTGATTAAAGTGTTTGTATATAGACATCTGACATCCAAATAGTTATATATATGTTAGTTTTAAATATCTCAAAGAAAAGCATAATTTTTCATCTTTATTTTGTACTAACCATGTTACATTAAAACTAATGAAAATCTTAAAACTGCTCCTTTTGGTTAAAATACGAGAAATATGGTTTGTGACTGTTTTGAATCATTTTCCTTAAACATTAAGCGAATAGTTAATAAAGTGTTGCTGATATTAAACAAGATATTTTTTTATTTATGTGCGGTGTTAAAAATTTGATCTATAAGAGTGTTAACACATAACGCTGATCCTTTTGTGGTGTTAATATTTTACACTATAAGAGTTTGCTAATTAACACTGTCTGAGTGTTGATAATGTTAACGCTTACAATAGTGTAAATTTAAGACTTTTATAGTGGTTGCCATATAAACTCTGAGGGAGTGTTAATTTGAACTCTAAGGTAGTTAAATCTACTATCTAAAATTTGCAGTGTCTGCCAGATTGAGCCAATTTTATTTTCAAGGTCAGGAGAGTAGCGTAAAGATGGTTGCACACATCTTTACATTGTTTTATATATATGGTGTATTATATATATTCCATATGGTGTTAAACGTGTCACATACTGTAATTATAAGGTATAATAATAACAATAAAAAAATGGTCAAGATCAAACATTTTTGTGGCTGACTTCACTGCATTTGCAGCTTTCCTTGCGCCTGAAAATGTATGAGGAGAGTTATTAAAGGGATGGTTCGCTGCAAAATGGCTGGTTTCAAACCTTTGTGAGTTTCTTTATTCTGTTGAACAAAAAAAAAAAAGAAAAAAAAAGAAAGAAAGCTGTAAACCTGTAACCATTGACTTCCATAGATGGAACAACAAATAGTATTTTTTCAGCATTTTTCTAAATATCTTCTGTTGTGTTGAACAGAAGAAGGAGAAATACTGGTTGTGAACCAGTGAAGGGTGAGTAAATGATGCCAGAATGTTGGTTGAACTATCTCCCTAAATCATGTAATTTGATTTACTGAGGTTTGCGGTAGTCTGTTTACTGGCATTTTGTAACCCCCCCCAAAAAAATTGTGACTCATTTTTTTGTACTTGACATGCTGATGCTGTAAGAGGAATGCAAAGAGTAGAAAGCTGAGTGTAAAACATTCTCTCCATTTCAAAAAGAAGACTATTCACAACATATTGATTACCATGTCACATTATTTTTAATTTGTGATGCTTTTAGTTGACTGCATTTGTCTCTGGTAAAATGAGCTGAAGCATCTTTCTTTAATCAGCACATTGGCAGTAGAATCACCTACAGAGCTTTGCGCTCCTATCAGCACTTCCAAGTAAAATTTAATGGAAGCTCATTCTAATTTGCCTAGTTTAGCAAATTTAGTCTTTGGACTATCATAAGCTTTAAACACATTTAAAATGTTTCTGCTAAAAAAAAACAAACATCAAAGATACTTTTTACTACACAATGCTGCAAAGTGGCAGGAATAATTATAGAACACATACACAGACTTTGGTTATAAAGTGATAGTTCACACAAAAATGAAAACGATCCCATTAATTTACTCACACTTTACTTGTTTCAAATCAGTTTGAGCTTTTTTTGTTCTATTGAACACAAAAGAAGATACATTGTAGAAGGCTGAAAACCTGTAACCATTGACTTTTATAGTATTTGAAAAGTTCAGATGTTCATTCATTCATTAATTTTCAACTGCATTTTACCCCATTTTACCCGGCGACTGGTGACGGTAGCAGCAGTGTTATGCTGCGTTCACACCGGCCGCGGAATGCGTGGATAAATCGCACTATTCACGCCAAAATAGCCGATTCATTTGCGCATCAAATCCCTTTCATTCGTGCGTTAAATTCACTTCAGAACAGATGCGGACTCGCGTGATGGGCAGGGCTTCTGTCTGCCCGGTGACTCTAGCTTCATAGCTAAATGGCTTACATGGATTTTATTGAGAAAATAACTGTTTATGTGCTTTATGAAGGCTGAAAAACAGCATAGATATGTTTAGGGCCGTGTCTGAGTCCACTAGATTCTTCCAGAGGTGCATCCAGCTCTGTGAGCTCATAAACTCCTCCAGAAACTTAACCTGGATGATGAAGGCTTTCAGAGGTGCTTCTGACTTTTGTCGGTGTCGGCTGAAGGTTTTCCCCCGGGACACCAACAACAGGTGTACGTCACAATCATGCCCCCACAAGAGCAAGCTCCTGATTGGTTAACGTGGCGCAAATGTCGGTTAAAGTTCAGACTTTCGAACTTGAGCAATTTGCGCGAAACGCGTGTCAAATGCGCAAAACGCTCAATTTGCGCCACACCATTCGTGTGCATCACGTCATTTGGCCATTCCCATCATGAATGTGACAGGTCCAGTGTACCACGGCCTGGTTCAGTCAAGTTCGAATGTTAACATACTAAATGCTGTCTGAAATTTCGTTCTACAATGAGCATTTTTCTCAAACTCCTGTTTTTGTTCAGTTAACTTACATTAAAGGCAATGAAAATAAACAATCACAATTAAAATGAGATTACCAAACCTACACACAAGAGTCTAAGAAAAATGCCTATTTTAGAAAAAAATGTTAAATGACACTTATAGGTTTTTACATCTGAACTTTGTTTTTCCAAGTACAGAAATCAATGGTTGCAGGTTTCCAGCATTCTTCAATATACTGCATCTTCTCTTGTGTTCAACAGAACAAAAAAGATCAAAATGGTTTGAAACATGTTTCTTTCATGGCTGAACTATCCCTTAAATTCTTCTAATAATAACCATTAACTTTGATTTTAGCCTCAATAAACTAATAATTTGCTGCTTACACAGTAGCTATTAGGTAGTTGTTAGGTTTAGGTATTAGGTAGGATAAAGTATGTAAAAACATTATGCAGTATACAGTATGTAAGTTATAAGTACTAATAAATGGCCAATAACCTATTAATAGGCAGGAAATAAGCCATTAGTTAATATAAAAAATGGTACCTAAACTAAATTGTTACCAAAACTCTAGACCTACAACTGAAGCTTTTGAGGAGTTAAGAAACAGAAATGTACTGATCTTTCTATGCTCAGACATAAAATTGAAAACATATGTCATAAAAGGACTTAGATGTTTCCTAAGTTTTAAATGCTGCAGCTGACCTTTAGCCTGCCTGTCGTGAGACTCAGCCAGGAACTGTCGGATCTTGTCAGAAGGAATGGCGAAGGATATTCCTGCGGTCACCTTCAGTGTGTTGATTCCAATCACTTCCCCATCCTACAGCAACAGACACAAGAGTAATGACACAAATGTAAATGTGAACTCACACAAGTGCACTGCACATCTGGATGCACAAATGTCTTCCTGTGACAATGTGATATTTCCGAAATTAATCATTATGAACGCACACATGTGTTTATGGTCATGGCTGACTCGACACAAAGTCTTAATGCCAACATATGTTCCTAGGCTAATCAAGAAATGCCATAAACATCATTAAATGCAGAAAGCCAGTTTTGACTGGATTCTGCTGCTCGTGTTAATATGCTTGCATACAAGACTCAAGCTGGTTTTATTATTTGCACATGAGGAAGATATACATAACAAAGAGCAAAACTCTTACCAGATTCACCAGGGGCCCTCCAGAATTACCATACTGAAACACAGAAAGAGTGGTTTAAGACAAGTGTGTCAATATGTTTGTTCCTCTTAATCAAAAGTAGATGTTGAAGTTTGTTGCAATGTTATTAAGTTACCTGCAAGTTTAAAATTATGGTAAAAATAAATGAAGAAAGAAAGAAAGTGTATTTCTGGCATGTTTTTACACACTGCTAACCTAATTTAACACTGCTAGCATGAACAAACATGTTGCCAGCATGTTACTAACATGTTTTAATACATGGTTAACATGTTCTGGCACATTTTAGCACATTGCTAACTTAATTTAACACTGCTATTATGAACATGCATGTAGCTAGCATGTTACTTACATGTTTTAACACATGCTTAACATATTGTAGCAAGCTACTAGAATTAATTACATGTGTTGAACCCATTTGTAGCATGATTTACTACATAGCTAACATGTTTTAGCATGTTTTTATGTTTAGCATGCTGCTAATACGCTTTAACATTATGCTACGAATTATCATGTTGCATGCATATTTTTAACATGGTTAGCATTTGCGTATTACTATGTAACATGAATGGGAGATTCGCATCGTGGATGTGCAGGCGAAAATCTCTGAGGAATTTGTCAGTAGCTTGTTGAATCTATGCCACGAAGGATTAAGGCAGTTCTAAAGGCCAAAGGGTGTTCAACTCGGTACTAGTAAGGTGTACCTAATAAAGTGGCTGGTGAGTGTATATTCAAGTCGTTAGCATGTTTAAACAACTGGCTAATTAGTGTCATGTTTCAAGCAGGAATAGATATGTTACTAGCATGTTATAACATGGATAGCAATACTTTAAAAAGTTTAAACAGCATGATTTCACACCATTGCAGTGAATTAACATGTCTTTAGTATGTTATCATTTTGCTATCTTTAACATGTTTTAATGCATGATATTTCCAAATGGCTAAATAGTATATTGTGATGTTTGGGCTTACATTGATGATGGCATCTGTCTGGATGTAGTCCATATCAGAGTTGCGCAGGCCCAGCTCTTTGCCACCTCTCTGGGTAGTGCTGACGATGCCTGTGGTCACAGTGTTCTGAAGGGAGAACGGACTGCCAATTGCCACCACAAATTCACCTGGTCTCAGATCAGCTGACCGGCCCAACAACAGCACAGGGAGCTTCATCTGCAATATTAAACAAAACACAGAATCAGGCTTTGACACAATAATCCATCCTTCAGGCCATAAACAAAGGTTCGGCAGCAGGACCTCCTTAACCAATTCTTAACCTACTCCCTAAAATGTATTTAAGGCAGACCAGCCCTCTAACGCTGTTTCGCTCGCTCTCCCGAACCCACCGTCACTCCCTCGATTTCCTTGCTTCCCATAACAATCCTTATAACCCTCTTCTCCCTCCTAGGTTGAATCAGGGGGTCCAATCACTCTACCAAAATATTACAGAGACGGTACCCCTATTCTAAGTCTCTGGGGCATCACCGAAGGACACCCAATCAACCTACCTAACTACGTGTTCACTGTTTATCCTCTTACTTCCCTTCCTCTTCATCCTCTTCCTCTTCACTGTTCCCTAACAATCCTTTTCATCCTTACAATAAAGTCTAGCGGAGTGGTCCATAGTGAAAAATCTATGGTGAAAAAACACGGGAACCCCGGTTTTACCCCCTTTTGAGAAATTGCTCGATTTTATGTATGGTTTCTGTTGTACCCGCATTTTTCTTCAAGTGCTTTCTGATAGTACAATCTCAGCTAAACCTCAAACCATAAAACACATCCATAATGCTTTCATGCCCATACTGCACAGCTGGTCTGAGGTTCTTCTGGTCAGTATTTGGTTCACACCAAAGATGCAGCCTGACATTGTGGCTACCTTTATTTATACGTGCTGAAATTGATGCGATGTCTTGTCCTGGATAGTGGTTTGAATCATTCAACATTCATGGATGATCTAGCAGATAATGAAAGGCCTCAAAGAGCCACATGTGGAAGCCACACACCTCTGCTGCTGAGACTAAAGCAGACCGCAGCTTTCTGAGGTTGTGTCCTCAATGTTACTCCATGATTATGTTCCAATCATTTGATAATTTTAACATATTGTATGTCTGAAGTACCTGTTGCTAGATTTGGGTATTTGATATCAAATATACCCAGCCAGGTTTTTGGAATTTCCAGAAAAGTTGCCACAATTTTTTAGCAACTATGTTATTATTTGCTTTTCAGTTGTTTTGAGTATGATAATCATTTATGGAAATGATTTTAGACTAAAGCCTGATTTATACTTCTGCGTCAAGTGACCGGCGTAACCCATGGCGCATGCAACGCACGTAGCTGTGCATTTATACTTCTGCACGCTGTCTCTGTTAGTCTGCATTAACACTTCCGTAACGCTAGTTGGCAGTGAGATGTTAATGCTCCTCTGTGTCGAGTTTCTTTGCTAATTTTTTGCTTTTCCTGAATACTTCCTTAACGTACAAGTGTCTCAAACTCTCTCATTTTGAGGCAGGAACCGGCGGACGTGCAACAACTTTAACTATAAGGTAAACACAGAACAAAACTTTCCACTCTGAGCTTTTTTAAGGGACTCTACACTTGTATACAATCACTGCGTTGGGCTAGCGCCATTCGCGCGGCTCTCTATCCCGCCCAGACTTGTCAGTGTTACCAAGCCGGCCAATCACAGAGCTTGCGCTACGCGTCGTTGCGACGGCATATGCCGGTGTTTGATGCTGAAGTATAAATCAGCCTTGACTGTAAGGCACAATAAATCAATTTCCAGAGTAAACCAAAATATTTTTTAATGGTGTAACATTCCATGATTTCTCAATAGGATTCGAATCAGACAAGAAAAACTTTATATAAAATTTTAGATTCTCCATTAGACATTATCATCAGATTTATCGTTATTCTTACCATATCCACCAAAAACATGTACAACACTATAGGTTTAAAAGCAGCTAAGCATACATTTATACAAAATCTTTCTACTTCCACATACTTTCACAGCTTTGTTTATCAAGCAGCTTTTTATGTTATACCAGCTGCTAAATTATAATGTATTACCCCAGTCAAACACTGGGCCTTTGGTTCTGTCAAAAGCAATTACTGACTTCGAAATAAGCAAATTAGTGCATTGGTTTTCTATGTGGAATTGTGTGGTACGGGTTTTTCAGATTATGCATCCAACTGTGAACTTTTGATTGTTTGGAAAAACAATAAATCAAAGTGTAATCAAAGCCTGCGGTGGCCACAGCTGTACGGCTGACACAATTCTGAGTCATATTAGACCCTCCCGTTTCACACTTGAGATTTCAACACCATTCCCCTTCTGGCAACAGGAAGAGAGAGAGAGAGAGAGAAAGGAAATGAAGATAAAAGTGCAGAGAGATCGAAAGAGGCTGCTCGTATCATCAAGCTGGGCCAAGACGGAAACATATCTGTTTAAAAATTGACAACAAAATCATGAAACATTTTTCTCACATGAAACAATGTCTTTTTCACACATTTGAATTTAAAACAAAATGATTTTTACAAGATATCCTTCTGAAGTCTTTTGATATCGAGTCTTTATGTACACTTGCTGCATGTGTTTTGCTATGTACATCTGTTATTTTTACAGCTCGCTGCCTAAGGATAATTCCAGATGCTGGAAAAGAAATTATGAGAATTATTTCTTATTAAGGGAAAAGAAGAATTTCAGGAAAAGCCAGAATGATGTTTGAAAAACATGTTATTTGCATGCTAAGTCAACCATCGCTACTATTATTGCTTATATTTAGGGCTGGAATTTAGAACAAACTAAACCCTAACCTAAAGTAAGCCTTTGTTTCCCACATGCTAATTGCAAACAGTGCTTCAGACTTGAATGATAAAAGCTATAGAGTAATGCATCACTAAGCAATTTATAATGGTACAGTAATTAATGGTAATTACTCTTTCCCTAAACCCAACCAATAGTGTTTTCAAAAGCACAGATTGATCCGCCCACCCACTTCCCTTAACCAAATCAACAGTTTTAAAAAGCAATCGAGAAAAAGAAAAGCTCTTGGCTGATTATTTACCACGTTTTCAGATTTTTCCAAATTCTCACCGTTATTTACTTGTTTATTTTATTTTTTGGCTTCTGTTTTTGTCTTACCTACTTTCTAGAACTGTTCTTCACCAGACTCAAACCCTGTGATTGTTGTCAACTCCTCTCTGCAACTTAAGTTAACCAATGTACATGGTGAGCTAACTGGACAACTGGTAACAGCGGGAAAGCAGTACACACAGAGGTAAGTGGTCAGTTGTTAAGCACATAAAGGAACAATGTCAAACATATTCTTCATTTTAAAGACGAAATGCAGCCATACTTACTTCTGGCTACATAATTCGCGATCTCCAGAAATGTATATAGGGCTTCAGAATATATGTTTTCAGAATGAGCCTATGTTGGTCATTGTGCTACTTTTGACTGTCATCATGTCAACAAGCACAACAGCCAATGACACTGCTGTATTTCAGACTAAATTGGTATCTGTATGTATAATATGTATTTTATAGATGCATCTTTGTACATTTGTGAATTAATATAAATTGACAAATCCCTGTATTTGTTTTGTAATTTTTTGTTGTTGTTAAACTGAGATATTATATTGTCTTCTATAAAAATTGTAGTGTGCATTTATGCATAACAAACTTGTTCAAACTGCTGCCTTGGTATGATCAAGCTGTACATATTGACACAATCAAATTTCTTGTGTTTTGTTTAAATACTTTTGTCCGCATTTACAAAAACATGGAATTACAGAGGGCTTGTAATCTCATGAAAAGCTATCCAATGATTAAATTGAATATAAAATTACAATGCAAGTTTTAGCTTCCTGCCAGTAGCGGGATTTCTATGGCTCGTGTCCACTGACTGGTACAGTACGGTACGGTACAGGTTGGTACTTTTTCAGGTTTGCGTTTCCACTACCAAGGGTATCCTTTGGATGGGCGTGGTTTACGACAGAGAGTTTCAGTTGATGTCATTCTCACTCGTTTACAAATCATATGAGAAGCACTTCTCACAAAACAAATGCTTGAAAACATATAAACACTTGTGTATAAATGTTTATTACTTTCTATGAACATGATTTGATTATAACTGCAGATCAAAATAGCTTACTGTAACGACTGCAATTATATAAAATAAATAAATAAATGCAACACATATGAACACATACAGACCCTTATAGTCTCCGATATGATACCAATTACAGAAAAACTACACACAGTATACATATAGTTCTTATTTGAGTTTAAAAACAACACACAACATAGCCCACAGTCAAACCTCTCATCTGTGTCTGTAACCTACAGTACATCAGCACATGTAGCCTCTGTTAGAGAGTAATTCTGTCATTCTGAGTTCATAATAGTCCAAAAGGCGATGATAAGCATGATAGCTGCGATCGCAAGCTCTCTGGAGAAAGCGAAAACCGCTGACTCTTTTAAACAACCTCGTAAAACAACAACAGTACACGGCAGATTTTGTTCTTCTTTTTCTTTGTGGCTGTTCATCAAGACAACGACAAGGTTTGTTTGACCTCGGGTCATCCATGGCTCATTATATGCATATAGTACTCGATGTAATGTATCAGCTGTGTATTAAATACATAGCCGTTCCTTTGTTTTCATTCTGGCTAGCTCCATGAGCTCGTGACATATCTCTGTAACCAATTAGCGTTCAGCTATGTGTGTAGCTCCACCTTTTGGTACCCTTTCTTGTGTTTGGTACCCTTTCGAAAGGGTGCCAGAAAAGTGGTACGATACGGTTCGGTTTAGGACGCCTTTTGACAGTGGAAACGGTCATAAAAGCATGCCATACCAAACCACTCTGTGGAAACGGTCCAACAGAGAGTATTTGATTGGTCAGAAGCTTAAGTATGCAGCAAAGTCATAAAAATTGTTGATGAGAATCTGCGAATTCTAAAAGCTTCTGGCTTCTAAATGCAAAATTTATAAATCATTTGACACATATCAACACATACTCAAAAGTCATTGATGACCCCTGTTTAGTCACATCTCACTTTAAAGTGAATCTTTTAAAGAACATGGTGTACACTACAGTCTTTTGTCTCTCAATCCCAACACCAATATTTTAATGATTTAATGAACCAAGAAATCATGACACATGATGTAAGATTTAACAACCATATTTTTACAAGCCTGGCTCATTAGAAATGTGTGCCCCAGAATACATTTTTGTGAAAGATATTGACCCTATCCTTCAATGTGAAAGTGTGTTTGTTTTTGCGATTATTTTCAAACTTCCGCCTATGGGAGAAATGACTAGGTATAATTAACGTCAGAAAACGGTCAAACTACTTGCTCTACAAACAAGTGTTTGCATGACTATACATACCAAGTAGACTAATATAATAAGAAAATATAAGTTTGCAACATCAAGCAGCATAACAAGCTGTTTTTAACATCTAAAAATGAATGGAAGTTAATAAAACCAGAACCAAAAAGATTGAAATGGTTGTGCCTGCCCTTACATGAAGAATACATAAGAAGTACATTTTGCTGTACATTTCAGATGAAAAACCCTCAAGAGGGCGCTGTCTACATTTTGTCTTACAACAAGTTTTGCTGTACTTTTAAGATACACATCTTTCCTGTGTATGTGAAAAGGCAGGACTTGTTGTACATATCCCCTAGACTAGCGAACCACTAACCAAAACCCTTCTTTAAATCTAACCAATATTGCTTTCAAAGGCGATTTTGAGAGAAAAGTGCTTTGAATGCATATAAAAAAGTACACTGCAATCACAGCTTTTTACCTTGATTTTACTTTGCTTTTATCACATCGTTTTACCTTGATTTTACATAGCTTTTATCTCATTTGTGGAACTGCGTATGACCGGACTCAAACCTGAACATTCTCCACCTACATGGTGAGCAACCAAGCAAACTGACCACGCCAGAAAAGTTGTCCATATAGATATAAAAAGGTGAGGCAAATGTATTTGATTACAAATTAAGGAAGTTAAGGAGGTTTGTGGAATTTATTTGGTGTTGTGCAAAGAAATACATAAAATAATCCTTTAATAATCAAAAATATGTCTCAGTAAATATCATTAGCATTAAAAGGAACAAATGGTGGCATCATACTGGCCCATAGCATTTATTTTGTATAGTAAAAATGTAGTAAAAGTATGTTGAAGTACACATTTACAGTCTGATCTCATGAAGATGATTTTACAGTTTTTGTCAGTTTAATGTCTAATTTTTACAAATTTGTATGCATTTATTCACATAAAAATGTATGAATTTTTTTTTGTTGTGGCAATAAACCCCACCCCTAAACCCAACGGTTAATTGGGGAATGAGCAAATTGTACTAAACTGTACAAATGAGATCATACAACTTCAAACGAATTTGCAAATAAAAAAGTTACAGATTGCTGTGAGATTTTGGTAGTATTTTGAGATTAAACTTAAAAGACACAATCTGAGAACAGCTGAGACTTTTATTATATTTTGAAAAAAATAAGGTAAAGTATATCAAAGTCCACTGTAAATGTTGTGTCCTATTTATTTTGTCCCAAAATAATTTACTAAATTTGTTTGAAATAGTAATAAGCCATTATTTAATACATATCTTCCTAAGAGGTTAACCCTCAAGGGTTAACTAACCCCCCAAGAGATGATACAGAAAGGCAGATAAAAAACAAAACAAAAAAGCTTGTATTTTTGAAAGCGTAACAGAGGGAGTATCAGAGAATGCCTGCTGAGCATTCCAGGCAGTCTTGTTTGCAGATGCACAATCAATGCTTGGATAAAGATAACATGCTACTGTTCTGCTCCTTCATTCACTCCCACAACCTCTGACAACCTACAATCATGCTCTTAAAGCCAGCAGCAGTCCTGCAGCAAATCTGTCTATGCTAAATTTACTCTTCAAATTATACGTGCTTTTGTGTGTTAAACAATATCCGTTATATGAACTGGACACCCCTTCTTAATTTTCTGCAACACTGCACCTGTTTGAATGGGACACAAAGCATAACTGCACACATCTATTGCTGTTCCCTTTATCGCACCACTAGAAAAATACAAAGGATAGAAATAAATATACTTAAACTGCAGTCTATTGCTTGTCAATTATAAATACTACTTGTCACCGACTGACAAATTAATGATTTAACCTCCTGTTCCAATAGGAAGTCAATGGAGTCAAGACTAAACATAGAAACTGAATTACTGCAACAGCCTGAAATGTGATAATTTATCCCATGCTGAATATTGCTCAAAGGACAATGGTATTAAATGCTGACTGCATCAGCTGAAGAGCTGAACTGTGCAAACCGGTGAAAGATGATCCTGTGGTCATGTACTGTAAATGACAGTCAAGGGCTTCTTGTGAAATGTAAAGATTTGGAATGTTTCTTTAACCCTTTAACTTTAAGGGCCCTATCATACACCCGGCGCAATAAGGCGCAAGACGTGAATGGCGCGATTTGTTGCTATTTTCAGACCAGCGCAGCAGTAATTTTGATATTTTGCGCCACGTTTAAATGGCAAATCCCTTTAGAGGTCCAAATCCAAATGGATGTGTGTTAAGGCGTATTGTTGGCGCATTGCTATTTTGAGGGACTGAAATAGACTGACCAACTACTGTAAAAGCTGTCTAAAGTCCAACGCAGAGCGTGTAAATTATGCACCTATGCAGGTCCAAACACCTACACAATGCTTAATACACACATGATGTACAACAATACACAAATATCTTTACATATGAAAAAAATATAAGGCATTAAAAAATGTCACACATTTTTTTTTTACATAAATATAAAAACCACTACCTCATCTCGGGGGATTTTTTTCAGTTTATTCATGACAATTTGCACTTGTATCGTGTTATTATTATTGTTGTTAGTATTATTTATTATATGAATATTTATATTTGTTTTAATAAAAACAAGTTTAGATTTTGGAGACGTATGCATTGCCATATGGGGCATAAAAATAGGACGTGTGTATGGATATATTTCAGTTTCTTGACCATGTTTCGCTATTATTGTTCATTTATTTGTTTGCTGGAAATTAGAACAGAATTTTGAATTAGTTTCAAAACAAATCTTTGCCCTTAACAAACAGAAATCAAATATGTAAGCTAATTAATGTCTTTAGAGGAGTGAGTTTCCCTGTTTCCTTATCTACGAAAGTAAAGGAGTAAAGAGTAAAAGTAAAGTAAAGAGAAGGTATAGAGGCCGAATGGAGGAGGGTCATTCTTTATCCTCGTGCTGTAGATGGTCTGTTTAACTATTTTCCTGCTAGTGACAAATTAAATTTTTCCATGAACCGCCAACTTATCCATCACATGTTTTACGCATCCATACACACTTATTTACACTCACACTTTGGTCAATTTTAGAACACCCAATTCACCTGTACCACATTCCGCATCACTCGGAAACATCCATACAAACTCATCCACACTCATCCAGCCAATGTAGTTTATCCAATTCACCTGTACCCCATATCTCTGGACTGTGGGGGAAACCGGAACACCCGGAGGAAAACCACGCGAACACGGGGAGAACATGCAAACTCTGCCAACTGACCCAGCCGAGGCTCAAAACAACAACCTTCTTGCTGGGAGGCGAACGTGCTACCCACTGCAGCGGAATAAACCGCTAACTTATCCAGCAAAACCTCTAAACTACATTAGAAGTGCCATGGCATCTATTGCTACTCTCTGGTAATTCCTATCTTTTAATCCTCATGTGTATGTTGATTTGAAAAAACAACAAAAACAATTGCTTAATTAAATGCATATAATGAATAAATACATTTTTCTGTACTTGTGAAGAATGTACTTGTAAGAACAATGTGACATAGTAGCATGTGCATATGTTTAGTTGTGTCACTGTTTTGGTTCCTGTATTTTGCTTCACTTTGTTTTGAGAAAGAGTTTCCAATTCTATCCTGAAGGTCAAATGTCAACTAGAGTTTAGTCCCAACCAGCTCCAACACACTTTCCTGAAAGATTCTAGTTAGTCTGAAGATCTCAATGAGCTGATTGAGGTGTGTTTAATTAGGGTTGGAGCTGAACTCTGCGGGACACTGGTCATCCTAGAACAGGTTTGGATGCCTCAGAGCTTGACCTTAACTACTACTTCTTAATTGTCTTTCTTACAAATTAGTCCCACCCGTGTCTTGTTTTGTTCTTCCTCTAAAAATACTCCCTTTAGCATGTTGTGTGTTTGTTCTAGTCCTTAATTTGTCTTTTACTAATACGATTGTTGCTCCTTGTGATTTGTTGCATTTATTATAAGGGACTTAGTGACTTTCTGCATGTAGTAGTTATATATAATATTTACCGTACCATATTCTGATCATAGCCATATTATTTTATGTCTTACTTTAATAAAGCTGAAAACAAATAAATGTTTAGGGTTTTGAAATTAAAGCATTTGAGCTGGTACAACTACAAATCTTAGATGCTTGACTAGATGCTTTCGCTTTTCTTTTAATTTTATTTCAAATCATTCAGCAAACTAAAACAATGTTCATTGATCGTCTTACAGGGCGATTTAATCAGCTTGCGTCGTCTGTTAGAGTGGAAGCGGATTTGACGACTATTTCATTAAATCCCTCTAATCTCTTTAAGAGTGGATCATTGACGTGAATTTAGAAAGATCTCTGAGAAAAGAAAATGAACTAGTCCTGCCAGACCTATAGAGATGAGTTATCCCAAATGATGATAAGCCAGACTTTACAAGACCATTTCCACAGGGCAAAACGACTGGCTTGATTTCAGACAAAGCTGCCTCGATGTCTGTAAAATCTGAACTCATGTTTTGACTCCCTTAAGTCTCAAAGCTGTGACATAGTCTGTTCAAGATGTTCTGTCCATCGCTGTATGTCTAAATCTAACACTGTTTTTTTAGAAGTATTGTATTATGTTAATATTCTGGGAATGATTGTTTTGTTCTGTGTCAAATTGCTCCTGTAACTGGAATTAACACCAACATTTTTATAAATATATATATTTTTACTATCTTAGGCCCTCAAAATGCAGGTATTCAAAGTTTGGTGGTTTGTTCAAATGCAAATGCAGTATTGAGTCAATATAAACAAAACTGTCAGTTTTCAAAGACGCTGGCTCTGTCTGTGTAGTGGGGCAAACAGAAGTTTTGGCTTATCATTGTGCTGCCATCTTTGCCATGTTGACAGCAACCATAACAAATCTTTTTTGAGGCCTTTAATTGGCCAACATGACTTTACTGTTAAGAGTATGTTGCCATCTGTTGCTTTGGCACGCTCTTGACAGTGCTTCATAAGGTATTATTGTGTTTTCCAGATTTTTTCTTTTAAACTGTGATGAGTATTTATACAACAAAAAGCTGTGTCTCATTTTAGAGGCTGCATCCCCTGAAGGATGAATTCGAAGGGCGCAGTGTCATCATGGCGCGACAAAGGCTGTCCCATTTAAAAATAAATAAATAATAAAAAAAAAAACAAAGGCTCCTTCAAACGCAACCTTGAAATGTGTCCTCCGTTTCCCAGGTAATGATGGACATAACCGGTGGATCCTTTGCAGCCTCGAATGTCCCAGGATTTATTGTGTGCTGATAACGACAAGACGTTTTTTAAAGTAAACTCCAGATTAAATGTTTGAACAAGGTTTATTTTATTGGATATCTAAACGTGTTAAAAAAAAAAAAAAAAGAGTTTGACATGTCTTACTAAAGAGTGCTTTTATAGACTGTTAACATTTTTATGGGTACATGTATAGAGAAAAAAGTTTTAAAATTCACTTTGAAAAAACGTCATTGCAAATTTTATTACTGATTATTAACAGCAGCTTTTATGGTTGCTATAGGTGATGAGACCTGTCCTCTGTAGGCTAGATAATCTCATTTGAAAATTTCAGCTTGTTTGAACATTAAAAGACTCACCTTTAAATTCTGTATCCTTCGGATGATGCAGTTTCTAAAATGAGACACAGCCTAAATTAAGTAGAAAATTTGGAATGCACCTACTATAAACAATCAGATAGATTTAGAACAGAAATTTAAATTCTAGGGATGTTTTTTTTTGTTATCAACTAGAGTAAAATGTCCTTTTTTGTTTCATTCTGTAAACTGCTTATGGCTTTTCCTCTTAATTTAAACTGTTGTCATTTCAAGCATTTCCCATAACATTTATATTCTATTTTTAGACAACTCCATACAAATATTTTTACTTTAGAAGAGTTATACTAAAGTAAATAAGAATTAGGGAATAACTCAGGTTTTCAACAAATGAAAAATTGACTTTTTTTGGTAACACTTTTTTTTTTATGGTCCAATTAAGTATTGGTAGACTGTCTGCTTAATTTTTGTTGATATGCTCCTTCAACAGACATTTAACTGACTATAAGAAACTTTGCAAGTGCATGTCAACTTACACTGACAGTAACCCTAACCCTAACCCCAACCTAACAGTCTATTGGCATGTAAATGCAATGTAACCTAAATTCAACAAACGTATCATCAAAATAGAGTGTTATCCCTTTTTTTTTTTTTTTTTAGACCTTAATAGAATGAAACAAATATTAACATTTTACATATTATTTTTTCCTTATTAATTTAGGCTGGGGTGTTTGGTGAAACTGTTGAAACAGAAATTGAACTTAAAACAGCCCTAAATAAAATATTTTCCATCAGATACAGCAGATACAGTCTACTTGCAATTTTGTTCACAGCTCATTAAGACACAATTAGTATCATAATTATCATTCTGTGAAATTTACAAGATTACCCATAGCCCAGTCTTTTAGTACCTACACTAACAGACTAATTGCCACAAAACTTTATGGCATCCTTAAATCTGTCTGGCGTAAACGTTGTGTAAAGTCTGAAAACATCCTGAGGATGTTATGCATAGCCCACAAGTTTAAAAAACACGTAAACCTACTTGCTTTAATGCTGAAGGAGTTGTCTCAGGCCACCCATAACGATGATGAGAAAAGCATTCACATTTTTCACGGCAATCTACGTGATCTAAGGAAATCAGTGAGATTTTAGCTTGGCCTCAATGATTTAGTTAAAAAAGGCAAAAATACTACAACAATCCAATATCATGTCCTGTTCCAATCTTTATCCATGAACACATATTGGATGAGAAAGCTAAATAATTTAGTTGTTTAGTCAGAGGACACATGATATAGATACATGTGTACTGCACGCAAAACCTCTATTTAGAACAAATCATTCCCAGCTGAGCTCTCAACATCCTCTCGAAAACTCCTGTGTTCTGCCAGAAAGAGTAGGAATCTTTGACTGGCTCTTCCTGTTTCTCAGCAACTGTAAATCAGATTCCAAACTCAAAGACATTGTGGTGTGGGTCAAACTCACTGTGTTTAGAAATGTCTGAATTTGGCTCTATCAAACAAAAATGGATTGTTTATGTCAAATCTCAGCTTTTAACGTCAATTAAAATTTAAGAACCTGTGCTTGCGTCATTCTGATACAATATGTGAAAGCCAGAACTCAGTTCTCTGAAGTTTCCGAGTAAATGTCACAATGTATTTAATCCAAAAGACATACAATATTCATAAATTCATAGTGACATTTTGAAAACATTGCCTTAAATCACTTTTTTCCATGCAATTTTTGAATGGCTAACATATTTGTTTTTGGAATAAAGAGTCTGACCCAATTTAGGTGTCTTGCCCCATCATGGAAGAAGTCTGCAAGGCTGCTTTCTCGGACGACAAGACCAAACGCTTTAAAATATGTGCTGAAACAAACCAGGATGAATGACGACTGCATGTCTGCCAGACTTTGTCTCCTAAAGGCCCTGAAGGATGCCAAGACTCCTTGTATGTCTTTAAACTGGCATCGATTGGATTTGAGTGCAAAATTGCCAGCAGGAATGTTTGTGGACTAGATTTGCGGTATGCATTAACCACTGGAAAAGTACATATGTAAAAATAATTCAAAGACAAACTCAGCTGCAGTTTACCTAGGAAATGTTTACCCCCATTTGTATGAGCAACTGGTTGCCAAGAGCGAGACATTGAAGGACTCTCTTTACTCTGATGAGTCAAAGAGATGTGTCTGAGCAAGACTTACTGAGCCTCAACCAACACCAACCTCAAAAACTGACCCAGATTTCAGACATGTGTCCTCCAAATCAGACTTCCACTCATGATATCTTCTTAGACAAACAGAAGAAGAACAAAAGGCAAGTTGTGACAGCGTCGGCATTGCATGTTGGCACTGAAGCCACGGAAAGTTCATATTAAACATTTATTTTAAAAGTATTCAAATAAATTCTGAGTTATTAAGACAGGAATGTTGCCAACAGGGCTTCCTAAATGGAGGGAAATTCCAGACAGAACTGATATTGGGCCCAAATTAAGATCCAAGAAATTCTGAATATTTTTATAGGCTGTGCGTGTGATTCTGTAGTGAACTCATTGCAAACTATATTTGCTAGAAGTTTTATTTGTTTTTTTTTTAATTGGATGCATTGGTGGATTTCAGTTCTGTTTTAAACTTTTTGAAAATGTCAAAATGATTAACATGAAGATTTAGCTTTTTCTGATTGTTTAAAAGGAATGCATCTTGATTGAATTTTGATGTATTTAAATTATTTAAATGATATTGAGAGATTTTTAAATGAGACTGTAAATAAGAATTTATCATTAAAATCTGTGTAAGAACAACTTACTTCTAGGGTTTCTGTTCAGCAAAAATAAAATCACAATAAATAGCAAATAAAAGTAAAAGAAAAGGTTTGTTTTGACACAACATATGTGTGTGTTGTGTATTTTTATTATGTACATATAATTACACACATGCAAGCCTATATATGTGGTGTGAGGAAAACCTCCTCTCACTCAACATTAGCAAAACCAAGGAGCTGGTGGTGGATTTCAGGAGAAGAGAGAACACACCCCTATCATCATCAACAGGAAACCAGTGGAGAGAGTCAGCACATTCAAGTTTCTTGGAGTACACATCGCTGAGGATTTTTCATGGACGGCTCACATAGCCGCAGTGCTGAGGAAGGCACAACAATGCCTCTTCTTCCTCAGGCTTCTTAGGAGGTTTGGAATGAGCCCCCACATCCTCCGCTCGTTCTACACCTGAACTGTGGAGAACATCCTGTCTGGCTGTATCACCACCTGGTATGGAAATAGCACCAGCAGCAATCGCAAAGGCCTACATAGGATTTTGCGTACTGCTAAATGCGTAGTAGGAGGTGAGCTTCCCTCCCTCCAGGACATCTACATCAGGCGGTGCATGAGGAAAGCCAAGTTCGAAAATGTAATCCAAACCTATCCCCTACCGATAAACTCAACTATAACTGTAAATTATTCCCAAAATCAGAGGGGAATAATAGTTGGAAAACAATTATGTAGAAGCGCATAAACTGTAAGCCTAAACTTTACGTAAATGTATGCCTTAATTCTGATTGGCTGATTGGAATGCTGTTCCAGGATCAACATAGATGTACTGCAAATCCACAACTTACGGTTTTATCTGCCTGATCAGATGTAGGGCCGAATTGTGACCTTACAATTACAAAAAGCTTTCAGTGCTACACTTGGAGCCTTAAAAAATCTATGGAAGTTCCAATGAATTAAAAAGACAAACACAACTGCAGACACTGTGCATTTCAGCTGCTATTTTTGAGACTCTTTAATGACAGGGCCTTCACTGAGGCTGTGGTAAATTAAAAAGCACACCGTACTGTCAGGGTTGTTCTTCTGTTTGTGTAGTCTTCTAATAACATGAGGCTACTAATAGTGAACATAAACCACATCAAGGAACATATCCAGCAAACTGAAAATCTGGAAAAAAACAACAACAAATTGGTCCAAATAAAAGAGAACATAGTCTACTGCTGTGGTTGCTCATACACAGCACAAAGACAAAATGGGGACTTTTTCTTCCTGCACTATAATGGATATAATTTTTTCCCTGACAGGCAGAAATGTTATGGCGATAACCCCTTCTATTATCTGATAACCCCTGATGACCTCTTCAATAATCCATGGCTGTCCAAACTAGAGCTGAAAAAGAACACTTATAAATACAGAGTCAAAACTTTACTAAATAAAGTAGATGTGGCCTGATTGTGTGTTTTGTAAGGCAGGAAAAACACATCTATGCTACCTTCAAAATTCATCAATAGAAGTTACCTACTAAGACAGGAAATACAGCAGAATTTAGATTCAGACATGACTTTAGAGCTTTGGATGCAGTTATAAATTCTCGTAGGTCCAGGTTAATGTGCTGTCTATTGTGGTTATGGATGCGACTTGACATCACTTTCAAAGAATCAATAAACATGTCTGGCCAATTTCATGGAATGTTATAATGAATCTTTCATTGGCAGAATAGATGACATTTAAATAAAAATAGGCATCAGCGCATGTTTGTTAGCAGCAAGAGAAATAAGATGCAATCATTTCCAACAGTGAGTTTACAACTTCATTTGTTCATTTTCCTTTGGCTTAGTCCTTTTATTTATCAGGGGTCACCACAGTGGAATGAACTATCCAGCGTATGTTTTACGCAGCAGATGCCCTTTCAATTTAGCTCATCCAATTGACCTGTACCTTATGTCTTTGGACTGTGGATGAAAGCAAGGCACCCAGAGGAAACCCATGTGATCATGGGGAGAACATGCAAACACAGAAATTCCAACTGAACCAGCCGGGTCTTGAACCTTCTTGCTGTGAGGCAACAGTGCTAACCACTGAGCCACTATGCTGCCTGAGTTTACAACTTTTTGACTGTAAATAAAATGAAAAGGGTAGTAGGGTACAGTAATCAAGAAAAAGTACTTTACACCTCTGGTCCAATGCTTTTCTTGGAGGGCCACTGTAGATTCTAATCACGGCAGATTTTGGCTCCATTCCTAATTAAACATACTTGGATCAGCTAAACAAGTTCTCCAGACGACTCTCTAGAAGCTTACAGGAAAGTTTGTTAGAGCTGCCTGAAGCTCAAATAGTCCTCCAGGAGCAGAATTGGACACCCCTGTCATAATCTTTCCTTGAATCCTGGTTACACTTAACCAAAGTTCCTTTCAAGAGAAGTCAGCAGCAGCTTCAGCAGTTATTTAGACTCCTGCAGTTTGGGGGCAGGGCGGGGAATCCCCTCAACCACCACCAGTGTGCAACACCCAGCTGGATGACACGACAGCAGCCATATTGCGCCAGATCACACACCAGCTGGTGTAGAGGAGATGAAGCCAAATATTATATGGGGGTGGTTAGGAGGCCATGATGGACAAGAGGTCAGTGGACAAATTTTGGCCAGGAAGCCGGGGTTAAAACCCTACTCTTTTTCGCAAGACATCGTGGGATTTTTAACGACCACAAAGAGTCGGCTAAATGTCTCACCTGAAAGATGAATATACTGGGGCGTTAGCACCCACACAGACCACAGGTTGAGAACCCCCTGCTGGTCTCACTAACATTACTTCCGGCACCAACCTAAATCTTGTATGTGGTCTAGCATCCACGTACTGACTGGGCGCAGGATTGCTTAGCTTCAGTTGGCGACCATGTGAGAGTTGCAGAAAGCTAGCTGCTGGCTAAATATCTAAAATTCACGTGACTACTTTGGCCATTTCTAAAATCTCTCCGATAACCTTATGGGATTACAAAGTTATGCAAATGTAATTTCAATGGAAGCAGTAGGTATTTCAGAATACTTTGAATTTGGATTGATTACCTGGCTCACAGGCTGTTTTTCACATAATATAATGTATGTACTGTTTCCTTGCTTGCTGCATATGTCCCAGTTTGTTACTCTAGGTACCATTTATGTTCCTCATCTGTTTCTAGTTTAATTTGTTATCCATGTGAATATTATGCTCTGCAGTTTTATGTCAGATGTTGGGTCAGACACAGATTACAAGATATATCAGCCTTATTTGGGCATGATCAATTTAGTCTACAGTAGGGTATTGTGGTGCTTTGTGTGTCATAGTAAATGACAACTGAATCTGTCTTTGGGATGTTTTACAACGTCCAGACAGAAAGTGCTCTGTGACACTGACAACAACAAGCTCATTTGCACACAGCTTTTTTTAAACATGGCAAACTGAATACAGATGGAATTATGCAATAGAGGAAAGGTTTGAGTTTGTTTTCTATGGGAATTAGAAAACGTCCAACCTAAAATCAACCAAATATCAACATCTAATGATGTTACAGCTTGACGTTGTGTGGACATTAACACTATGACGTCTATAAGATGTTGGATTTTAGTTGCCATACCTGAAGAATAAACGTCAGTATTTGACATCAATATGACATTGGTTTAAAATGTTAGCCCGACGTTGAATTTAAGTCACACACATTTTCGAACACATCCTAAAATCAACCAAATATCAACTTCATTTGATGTCGTTACTGGACATCAAAATAAAATTGTCCTTAGACACTGGCTAGACGTTGAATTTTGGTCACCTGACATAAGTACATAAATACACCCTAAGTCTAATCTAATATCAACATCTTATGACATTGTGTGCCTGCTGGTCAATAACTAAATGCAGTACAGTATGTTGCGTTTACACACATCCACAAATTACATGTAAATGCATCAGCGTAATACTCACTACTCTTAAGTACTTTTAAGTGAAGTTTATTCATAAACTAATTTCGAGAGGAGCACGTGATTATGATTGAACACGGCTGGTTCTGCATTAGTATGCTTGATCCACCAATCAGGCCATTCGTAACCACTATAAAGAGCCAGGGTTTTCTCACTACAGTTATCTTCGATTGAAGAACAAAGCAAGCAACGCTTACGACAGAAAACAACGAAAACTACTACAACTACAACTACAACTACAACAACTACAACAACAAAAACAACAACAACTACTACGACAACAACAACAACAACAACAACTACTTCAACAACAACAACAACTACTACTACTACAACTACTACTACAACAACAAATATTTCAACAACTACTACTACAACAACAGCAACTACGACAACGACAACAACAACAGCACGGCGAAGCAAGCTAAGCTAACCAACAGCTACATCAACAATAACCCTTACCACTGCCCATCTTTCTACAATACCTTCAAAAGATGGAAATCAACAACAACAACGTCAACAGCCCCAGTAATTCCACCATCAATCCAGTCAATCCAGTACCACTCACCTTTACAGAAGAGCCAGCAGCACCCGAACTCTCCACGGTACCTCAAACAGAGCCCCAGAACGCCACAAGAAGCCGCCGATCCACCCGATCATCCACCAGACTTCGCACCAGTTCCACTCCTCCATCGACATCCAGACAGCAAGCCACGTCCCCAGCCTCATCATATGCTACAGTTTCCTCCTTCCGTCAGCCCACAAGAATAACTATTTCAGAACTACGCAAACATCTCGCAGATCTCGGCATTCACGCCCCAAGGACCCTCAACAAACCGGAACTACTCAAACTCTATTCAAACGCCACTTCAGATTCCCACCCGTTACTCAGTCCCAGCAAAAGACCTATCACCAGGGAACCCAGCGCCAGACACACCCCCTACCCTCAACCCACCCGCACTCAACCAGGAAAAAGAAAATCAAAAACCAAACATGTATCCAGCAGCGCACCCACAGGACCACACCCCCAGGAATCCCAGTCACCACCAGCTACGTCACACCGTCAGGACTTGAACCAAGGACTCCCCGTTTCTCAACTTTTACCTCCCTCTTTCTCTTGGCCTCCAGCCCCTCCCTCCAGTTCTCCTGCTACCCCTCCTATCCCTCCAATTTCTTCTAATCCTTTCCAACCTAACGTTTCCGCTCCTCCTGCCTTTCAGATTAATCAGCCTTTCTCTCTCCCTCCTCAACCTTCTACTTCTTACTCTATTCCCCATAACCAACCAGCTTCCTCTCTTCCAACCTACCCTATTCCCCCCTCTTTTTCACTCCCTTTAGCACACACTAGCACTGATCCAACTCAAACTCTCCCCGCACCAGTTTCCTCAGCACGGCCCTCCTACACACTTTTCACCGCCACTCCCCTCCCTATGCCGCCTAACGCTCTGGCTCTGGATCCCACCCCTATCTCTACAGCTACAAGAAACCAGATTCTCTCAGGTGCAGATATAGATCTCATCACACTCCTGTCACCAATTTCACCTCCCGCGGCAGAACGTCAGGTCGATTGCGGCGAATTCACCTTCACCTTAAAACAATCGTCCAACACACAGTCACGTATCTTATCCTTACCCGAATTTACCATGGCATTTTCACGCTATACAGAAGTCATCTGTTCCGCCTTCCCCCATAGGAGGCGCGAGTTAAATGACTACATGGCGATCATAGCCGAACTCGCGCTTTCCTACGGGGGCACCCATTTTTACACGTACCACAAATTATTTTCAGCTAAATGTGCAATCCGGGTAACCCAATGGAATCAAATTCCGTACTGGGGGGCCGTGGACTTTGATATCCATAATCGGGTCTTTTTAGGATGCCGTAATCTAGCCTGCGCGGTCTGCCGCTCAAGTCTTCACGTCACTACCTCTTGCCCTTTCATCTCTCCCTCCGCTAACACAGTTCAGAACCCGAAATCTACTAGTTACGTTCCCCGCCCCGCTAATCCTAACATTTCTCCTCTTCTCCCTCCTTCTTCTATCCGCTCCACTCCTTCCAATAACATCTGTATTAACTTCAACTTAGGTAGATGTCAGAAAAACCCTTGCAAATATCTACATGTCTGTTCATTTTGCGGTGGGGCTCACGCTAAAATTGTTTGCCCAATCTTCAGAGCAAACAATAAAAAATATAAAAACTACCTATCGACTCCTGTGAATATTCCTCACCTTATTTCTGAGTTAAAAGATCACCCTGATACTAACTTCTCTGATTTTCTCATTTCAGGTTTAACTCACGGATTCCACCCAGGTGTTTCAGCCTCTCCCTCATACAACCTCTGCTGTCCTAATCTTCTATCTGCAAAAGCCGAACCAGAAACAGTCGACCAGCTTATCAAAAAAGAAATTGATAACGACTTCATGATCGGGCCTTTTACAGCTCCGCCGTTTACAGTATTTCGTATTAGTCCTATTGGAGTGGCTACTCGGAAATTCTCCGGTAAAAAGCGCCTCATTATTGATCTCTCCGCGCCACATAACTCCGGATTCCCCAGCATAAACAGCACTATCCCGATAGACGAATACTCGCTCCACTACCACGACATAGACCAAGCCATAACCCTTATCAAAACCGCCGGCCGTAATGCCTGGTTAGCTAAAGTCGATATTACATCCGCTTTTAAAATTATGCCAATCCACCCAGATTTCTGGCACCTTTTTGGCATTCGCTGGCGATCAAAATTCTACTTTGCAGTCCGGTTAACTTTCGGCTGCAAAAGCAGCCCAAAAATATTCGACATGCTTTCAGAAGCCGTATGTTGGATACTTTCCAACAATTACGGAATTCCTTACCTTATACATCTGTTAGACGACTTCCTAATCATCTCTCCTCCGTCGTCTCCTCCAAATAATCATTTGGCGATCACCCAAAAAGTTTTCGCCGACCTCGGAATCCCTCTAGCAGAGGAAAAAACATCCGGTCCAAGCACGTCCATCGAATTCCTGGGTATCAACCTAGACTCGAATATTTTCCAAGCATCTCTCCCAAAAGAGAAAGTCGACCGCATTACATCTCTATGCCAAATTTTCATCGAAAACCAGTCATGTACAAAACGCGAACTCCTCTCCATCCTCGGGCACTTAAACTTCGCCATGCGCATTATCCCCCAAGGTCGTCCGTTTATTTCGCACCTCCTACAACTCTCTACCTCAGTTCCTGGTTTAGAAGATACAATCCTTCTATCTAAACCCTGTCGCGACGAAATTAGCTTATGGATATCTTTCCTTAAGCAATGGAACGGATGTTCCTTTTTTTACAGCGACCTTATAGCATCGCCGGTAGATATTAAATTATTCACCGACGCCGCCCCATCAGTCGGTTTCGGGGGTTTTTACCAAGGCCGCTGGTTCGCGTCCCCATGGCCACCCCAAATGTTGGAAATACCTCAAAACGAGCAATCATCAGCTCTATTCGAATTATATCCCATCGTCGCTGCGGCCATTTTATGGGGTAACGAATGGTCCGCCTCTAGCATCCTCGTACATTGTGACAACGAGGCTACAGTTCAATGCATTAATAAAGGGCGCTCGCACTCACCGTCACTCATGCCCTTATTAAGACGCCTCGTTTGGACAGCTGCCACAAAACAGTTTATCATATCTGCTGAACATGTATCAGGTTGTAAAAATCAAATTGCTGATTCTCTGTCTCGCTTTTTGTTTCAGAAATTTCGGCTGTTAGCACCAGAAGCGGACCCTCATCCAACACCTGTTCCTCACTATTCAGAGATGATATTGCCATAAACCATCCTCTACACCACCTCAGAGAATCAGCCATTTCTCTCATCCTGCAGGGTGTCGCTCCTAGGACCCTCCAATCATATCTCACTGCTTGGAGTTCCTTCAAAAACTTCCACTGTCTGTATAAAACTCATTTTCCTGACTTTTCTCTCCTTTCTATCACCTCATTTATAGCACATTTACACCTTACAAAAAATCTACAAGCCAGTTCCATTCGAAGCTACCTAAGTGGGATCCAATTTTTTTACAAATTGATTCACGGGTCTCCTTCAGAGGCTATTTCAAATTCTCAAACATCTCTCCTCATTAAGGGTATACAAAAAAGTCACCCCTCCTCCCCCGATACCAGGCAACCCATCACACTCAACATCCTTTCTAAATGCATCCACACCCTACGCAAAGGATATATTTCCATCCACACAGCCCGCACACTCGACGCCATGTTCACTTTAGCTTTTTTTGGATTTTTGCGATGTTCTGAACTCACAATAACATCAAATTTCAATCCTACAATTCACCCAACCTTATCAGATCTGACCTTGCTAGATGAAGAAACTCTATCCTTCTTCATCAAGCAAAGCAAAACAGATCAATTACGCAGAGGACATCCTATTTATATATTTGATATTCCCTCACCCACTCAACCATTCCAAACCCTCAAAGCATACATGCATTACAGAAGAGCCCAAGAACCCAACAGATCCGCTCCACTTTTTACTGATGACGCTAATCGTCCAGTTACTCGTTTCTGGTTCCAATTCCACCTCAAGGAAATCCTTCGCATTTCAGGTTTTCCCCCCGAACCTTTCTCTTCGCACTCATTTAGAATAGGAGCAGCTACTACAGCAGCACACAACGGCCTTTCCCAACAACAGATCCAAACCCTCGGACGTTGGTCTTCTAACGCCTACAAATCATACATTCGCCTCAGCCAATATCACCTCAGAGAAGCTCAGCAGATTCTCGGTAGCCGACATCAACACTTATGAAGCTCTAAAACACAAATCTGTCTTTTTTCCCTTCTGTCTTTTTCTTGTTCAAGTGTGCGTTTATGTGTGCGTGTGTGTGTGTGCGTGTGTGTGTGTGTGTGTGTGTGTGTGTGTGTGTTGCATGTGTGTGTGTGTGTGAGTGTGTGTACACACCTATTTATTTACGTGTGTGCGACTTGTTGATATATAAAAAAAAAAAAAAAAAAAAAATTTCCGCATAATACAGCAGTAAGGCTTAGCGGGAACATGCATTACTTCTAACCTTACTCTACAACGCTCTAAAGCTCCTTATCGCCACTCTCCCCGCTTAATACAGCCGTAAAGGCTTAGGGGGAACAAATATTGCTTCCTTACCATACCAAATTCTTACATTACAATGCTCGAAGCTCTTTTTCTAACACAATCCCCGCATAATACAGTCGTAAAGGCTTAGCGGGAACAAATATGGCTTACTCACCACACCAAATTCTTACATTACAATGCTCGAAGCTCTCTTTATTAATACAATCCCCGCATAATACAGCCGTAAAGGCTTAGCGGGAACAATATTGCTTTCTCACCATACCAAATTCTTACATTACAATGCTCGAAGCTCTTTTTCTAACACAATCCCCGCATAATACAGCCGTAAAGGCTTAGCGGGAACAATATTGCTTTCTCACCATACCAAATTCGTACATTACAATGCTCAAAGCTCTTTCTACTAATACAATCCCCGCATTATACAGCCGTAAAGGCTTAGAGGGAACGCATACGGCTTTCTCACAATAAAATCTTCTACTTCAACGCCTTTAACTCCGCCAAATCATATTTCATCCATTTATCCTATTTCACCAACCATTCATTTGACACTGAATATCTACACACCCCTGCAATTCAGAGTCGCTACCAAGCCTCATCCCTACCTGCTACACAACAGTTAATCAGCTCTATTTCCTTAGATACTGACTTCCATCGCACCTCTGCAGCCGCAGAGACGCTCAGCCGAGCATCACTCCCTCCTACATCACTGCCGCAGCAGTGACGCTCAGCGAGCGCATATACACTTCCACTTAGCAATCCATTACTGATACACTCTCCAGCACTGCTAAAGCAGTTAAACGTCTCTGCGGAGGCGTATTTCCCTTTCAGATACTGACTTCCATTGCACCTCTGCAGCAGCAGAGACGCTCAGCCGAGCATCATTTACATCCCCTGCACCACTGCTGCAGCAGTGACGCTCTGCTGGAGCTCATGCACACTTCCATTACACTCATACCACTTTTGCCACTCCCAGCACTGCTAAAGCAGTTAAAACGCTGCTGCAGAAGCGTATTCTTCCCCTTAGTACTGACTACCACCGCACCTCTGCAGTCGCAGAGACGCTCAGCCGAGCATCACCCCCCTCCACATCACTGCCGCAGCAGTGACGCTCAGCGAGCGCATATACACTTCCACTTAGCAATCCATTACTGATACACTCTCCAGCACTGCTAAAGCAGTTAAACGTCCCTGCGGAGGCGTATTTCCCTTACAAATACTGACTTTCATTGCACCTCTACAACAGTAGAGACGCTCAGCCGAGCATCATTTACATCCCCTGCACCACTGCTGCAGCAGTGACGCTCTGCTGGAGCTCATGCACACTTCCATTACACTCATACCACTTCTGTCACTCCCAGCACTGCTAAAGCAGTTTAAACGCTGCTGCAGAAGCGTATTCTTCCCCTTAGTACTGACTACCACCGCACCTCTGCTGTCGCAGAGACGCTCAGCCGAGCTTCATCCCCCCTGCACCACTGCTGCAGCTATGTCGCTCCACCGGAGCTCACGCACACTACCATTTATCCATACTACTACTGACACACCCCCCATTGGACTGCCAAAGCGGTTAATCAGTTAACCGCTTCTCATCTGCAGCTACAGCTCCGCAGAAACTTACAGCTTCAATTTCCAGCACTACTATACTAAACCTTTACGAAACTCACCACATATGTTTTAAACATTTTACACTTACCCCACTCACTCTCCCGCTGGTCCTTACAATTAACCGGCCCCGGGAGCACACATAGTAATACACAAGCACTTTCAGTTAATTTTTACACCCACACCAGTCTCCAAGCTATTTCTGTATCACTTTTCAGCAGCCGGATATAGCATTAATCTCCTGTGCCTTTGGGGGGTTCTTCAAATACGCGGCTGCTGTCCCGAGCGGAGCATTTTTGGGGAGTTGTCGAGATCTACCTGAGCTCGAGGCTCCCCTCTCTTCCTCCAAACGGGAGGGAGCCCAGGGCTCAAGAACCTTCGAGCTCAGGGCTCTCTCCCGGGACAGCATGCCAAACTTGCTTATAATCAATCATCAGCTAAGTGTGAACTCTTGAAGTGAAGTTTATTCATAAACTAATTTCGAGAGGAGCACGTGATTATGATTGAACACGGCTGGTTCTGCATTAGTATGCTTGATCCACCAATCAGGCCATTCGTAACCACTATAAAGAGCCAGGGTTTTCTCACTACAGTTATCTTCGATTGAAGAATCCCCCCTTCCACCCCTACCTTTTCGCCTTTCCCTCCACAGGGCAGCACGGTGGCTCAGTGACTAGCGCTGTCGCCTCACAGCAAGAACGTCACCGGTTCTAGTTCATTAACAGGCCGGTGGTCGTTTCTGTGTGTAGTTTTGCATGTTCTTCCCGTGCTTGCGTGGGTTTTCCCCGGGTTCTCCGGTTTCCTCCCACATTCCAAAAACATGCACAACAAGTTTATCGTTAAATTTAAATTTCAATACAGGTAATCTAATAAAACGGCATATCTTTTAATAGCCTTCAATCTTAATCTTTAGCTATTATAAAAAGGGGGAGTTGTCGAGATCTACCTGAGCTCGAGGCTCCCCTCTCTTCCTCCAAACGGGAGGGAGCCCAGGGCTCAAGAACCTTCGAGCTCAGGGCTCTCTCCCGGGACAGCATGCCAAACTTGCTTATAATCAATCATCAGCTAAGTGTGAACTCTTGAAAAGGTCTACGTTTTACTCATTCTTTTAGTAATATTTACAACAGATCAGAGGTGTAAAGAGTACCTGAAAACCATACACAAGTAAAAGTACAAATACCTTACTGTAAAAATTACTCAAGTTACAAGTCACCAATTCCAATAAGACTTTAGTAAAAGTATTGAAGTATCCGATTTTAAAAGAACTTAAGTATTTTACTCATACTAAATATGGGCTGAAAGAACACAAAGAAAAAATTATTTCTTTATTAAGAAATAAAAACTAACATAAAACTACTATAAAAACACCTCAATGTTTCAAAATGGCAGAGCAAAATAGATTAAAAAATTTAACTAAAACACAAAGTCAAACAACACAAACTATTTTTCCAAAAAAAAAAAAAAAAGTAGTAAAACATAGAGAAATAAAATTCATAACTGACTTTGATGTAATTCACCTCTCATTCTCAGAGGTTGGCATAGGACAATTACCATTTTCAAGGTATACCTTGGTTTGGAAAAGTCAAGGTTTTAAAACAGTAAAAATTTTCTGCAATACCGTTTTTTTTTTTTTGCCATACCGTAAGGTATGTATATGATTTTTTTATTTGTTTTTAGGACGACAATATCTCAGCAGAAATTATGTTGTCTTAAATTAAATTTAAACAAATGAAGTCCGCAGAACTCAATAATTGATTTAACCTAACACGTTTACTGCTCCTAAATATTTTAAATGTTTCTCAAAATAAAATATATTGTGTTCAAAAGGGATTTTTTTACCCAGACATTTAGAGCAGTAATCATTTTAATGTGAAACTGTGATATTTCTATACAAGGATATCATAATCTTAGTCAGAATCTTTTATAGGCCCATGCCTATTCATAGAGGGGCAATGTTTCATATGACGCTAAAACTTGTCTAAAAGTAAAAGAAAAATGTGTTTAAATGTGTAACAATGTGTCTGTCTATTGTTTAAAAATGTGTTCAGAAAAAAATATTTTCTGATTAATATTAAATATGTCAGCCATAAATGATACAGATGGGATGAGAACCTAGCATGTTCAGCCTGTGGTTGTGATTCCTGTGAGCTACCATGCATCACTGATATTACTGAAATCTATAAACCAGAACTTCCTCAATGTGCATGAATTTACTAACAAACATCTAACAAATCTGCCTATTTAATCTACAAGCAGCATGTTTGGCAGGCTAAAGAACAGATGTGGCAGCCATGTAAACTTCTTCAAGTCCTAGAGTGGAAATACATTCAGATACACAAACCAATTGTGACCTAGATCTCATAAACATGTTCTTGAACATTCACACACAGACTGTACATAGATTTCAGAAGTATCACAGCCTTGTCTAAATGCAGGTGACCCAAGTTATCCTTACCAGTTATTTCTACTTCAACTCTCACCCTTTTGTAGCCTGCCAGGACCTGTCTACAGCATTTACTGTATGCTATACAAACTGGAGTGACATGCTCTGACATGCTCTGCTGGCATCTGTTTTTATCCCCATCTCTGCTGGTATGCTTTTCTCATCCAGTGTTAGGTCTGATTCACATATCCTGAATCTGGAGCACATAATCGTAGTAGCAGGGCTGAAATTCTTGGGTATAAAACCAACATCCGAGACCTCCAGCATCCAGGAACCCTCTTTACAAATCAGTTCAGCAATATTTACATTAGAATAACATATATTCACATGATATGGTGGCTGTCATAACACTATCGTTTGATAAATCCTATTTTTAACATCATTGTTATTGGCCTGTTCATAAAATTAGGCCGATATATTTAAGGTGATAACTTGACCCTTTGCTAAGCCCCGCCTTCCTTAGTTACTGTTGTTACACCTGTCAAGCTTTCGTGCCTGGCACGTCTATTACAATGTGTATGCACCGTTGTCAGAAATTCCCACGATATAATTAGAAATTAGAAAAGAAAATCTAATTAGCAATGTATTTTCAGATGAAATGTTTGAGTCTGAGTTATAAATGAAAAATTGACTGAATAAAATAATTTATTTAATTTAAACTGTATTTATTACTCCATGAGTCAAAAACACCTTTAACAGCCAACATATAACAACTACTTTAGAGAAAATAAAAATGCAAATAGATAAAGATTATTAAATTAAACGTTTATACTGTAAAAAAAACGATTAAATGACTTTACTTTAAAAAGTGAGTAAACCTGTTGCTTTAAAATTATTTGAACTACACTCACTAGCCACTTTATTAGGTACACCTGTCCAACTGCTTGTTAATGCAAATTTCTAATCAGCCAATCACATGGCTGCAAATCAATGCATTTAGGCATGTAGGCATGGTCAAGATGATTTGCTGCAGTTCAAACCGAGCATCAGAATAGGAAGAAAGGAGATTTAAGTGACTTTGATTGGTTGTTGGGGCCAAACAGGCTGGTCTGAGTATTTCAGAAACTGCTGATCTACTGGGATTTCCACGCACAACCATCTCTAGGGTCAGTGAGCAGCAGTTCTGTGGGCGCAAATGCCAGAGGTCAGAAGAGAATGGCCAGACTGGTTTAAACTGATAGAAAGGCAACAGTAACTCAATTAACCATGCATTACAACTGAGGTATGCAGAAGAGCATCTCTGAAAACACAGCAGGTCGAACCTTGAGGCGGATGGACTACAGTAGCAGAAGACCACACCAGATGCCACTCCTGTGAGTTAAGAACAGGAAACTGAGGCTACAATTCACACAGGCTCACTAAAATTGGACAATAGAAGATTGGAGAGACGTTGCCTGGTCTGATGACTCTCGATTTCTGCTGCAACATTTGGATGGTAGGGTCAGAATTAGCTTCCACAACATGAAAGCATGAATTCATCCTGCAACGGTTTAGGCTGATGGTGGTGGTGGGGGATATTTTCCAATCTGGGGGATATTTTCTTGGCACACTTTAGGCCCATTAGTACCAATCGGCCAATTAGTACTCAAATGGCCTCCACACTCACCAGATCTTAATCCAATAAAGCACCTTTGGGATGTGGTGGAACAGGAGATTTGCATCATGGATGTGCAGCTGACAAATCTGCAGCCACTGCATGATGCTTTTATGTCAATATGGAGTTATATGGAATATGTAGTTCTGAAGGCAAAAGGGGGCTGACCTGGTACGAGAAAGGTGTATCTAATAAAGTGGCCGGTGAGTGTATGTTCATAATTATTAGGCTCAGACACTACCTGGCCAAGTCGCCATTTCTGTGCGGAGTTTGCATGTTCTCCTCGTGTTTGCATGGGTTTTCACCGGGCTCTCCGGTTTCCTCCCACAGACCAAAAACATGTAACATAAGCAAATTGACAAATCTAAATTGACAGCATAGACACTTCATAGCATTATAATCGACTTCCAACATTATCAAGCAGGGGAGTTCTCAAACCTACCTGAACTCGCATCTCACAAGCTCAGGGCTCTCTCCCGGGACAGCATGCCAAACACGCTCCATAATCAATCATCAATTATCATGCACACAAGGGTTTCTACATTGATCTATTGCAGAATTTTTGCACTGACACTGGTACATTTTTACTCTTTTTTTTTACGTTGAATTCCACCACGAAGCACTGTTTTGTAACTCTGCTACAAAATACTAATGCACAAGGCCTGAATGATTGCTGTGAAATTGTTGTGTGCAGAAATGCAGATGCAAGATATGGGTACATCACATTCAACAAGCGGTCTAAAACAAGGTCAACAAGTTTCTCAGACTGTTTGTGGAAAGTGATGTTGATGTTCTATCCGCTTTGAGCAATTGACTAATTTGCTGGGAATAAAAACACGAGTGTCAGATTAGATCAAGTAGCACAGAAAGAACAGGTGCAAGCGCAGAAATTATGGCAGATTCGACTCTCAAGAGAAGTGATCCATTCAGAGTTTCTTGACACAGAAAATCATCTGTAATGAGTTTGGAAATGACTTCCGACCAAAAATAACCAGACAAACAAGGTGGTCACTGTGAAAGCCCTGCTGCGTGTTTAAAAATGTTTCCCACATCTGTTCTGTCAAATCATTTTTAATATAAATGGGAATTCTGACATTGAACCAATCCACCACAGTCCACCATAAAACTAAAGATGAAAAGAATATGAGACAGTTACCCAATATAAATTATTCACATACGCCAGTGACTAAGCAGAACCTGAGCCAGAGAGGAGGGGGGTGTTATGCAGGAGAGTCTGCAGAGGAATTACAGAGACGTGGCACTGCAGTCTGCCAGCATAAGGCCAAAAACTGTTACCAAACAGTTACATCACTCATATTGTTTAGATAAGCATCACTAAGGCATTTTCAATGTGATGCAGTCCTTGATGTATTTTAAGTAAAACAGAATTGTATAAATGTATACACTTTATAACTGGACTTCCCCTGTGCAGTTGATCATGGCTTATGACAGCTTTCATATATTTCATAAGGCTTTACTTTAAGCCTGTGTATACAAAGCATTATAAAATAGTTTCGTCCTGCATGCTGATTGGATAGTTCAACATTCCATTGACTTTATGCAAATTACCAGTAAACAAAAATAACTCTTTTAAAACTTTAATGCATACAACTATATTTGTGTCCCAGAATGAGTTTTTAGGCAATAAAGCAATAGGTCAAACTTTAAATGTGCAGTTTATTAGCAAAAATAGCACTTATTCTGGCCTTTACGTCTGGAATTTGCCACCTGCTTAACAAAAGAGACCGTTTTTACAGTTTGTTTTTATATCTAACAAACAATGCATGCTCTAATCTTAATTGTTATAGAGCAAAGATTTTTTGCTTAGGGCAAACTTTCATTTATTCATTTGTTCATTTTGCTTTGGCTTAGTTCCTTATTCCTAACAGCGGAACGAACCAACAACTAGTCCGGCATATGTTTTACGCAGTGAATGCCCTTCTAGCCGCAAACCAGTATGGAAACACCCATACACTCTCACATTCACACACATACTCTAAGGCAATTTTTGTTTTACCCAATTCACTTATGTACATGTATAGCTCATATCTTTAAACTGTGGAGGAAACCGGAGCACATGGAGGAAACCCACATGAACATGGGGAGAACATGCAAACACGTCGTGTTTTTTTAAGCCAATATTAGATCTCAATTTGATTCTTACATTAAGGTAGTTTACATGCACTGTAGGAATACAAAATCCAGTGTAAATGTGTATTTTGTAATTGGAGGTTTTAGATGAATGAAATGTTTCCTAAATTCTTAAAGAGCATCAGTGTGTGGATGTCAAGATTTTGAGATCAAATTGATTATCATTTTTGACTTGTTTTTTTGATCCTGTCATCAGAACGGACATAAGAAACCATCTAAACACATTTGTAAGGAATTAACATTAAATATAAACCACATCTTAACAATTAAACAGCTAAATTCTGGCTTAAAAATACTCTTCAAAATACATTTTGTAACATTACTCTGCCTGCAGCATTTAATTTTAACTTATTATAAATTTATGTTTTTGACAAATGTGCAGAATTTTGCAAATTATGTACCCCACTCCAACATGATGGGTTTAATTTGTTGTGTCTGGGGTCTAATTATGTCAAAATGCTCTGTTATGTGTTTCCTGACTCTGCCTGGGTGTGAAGCCTGTCTTGTTTAGTGAAGCAATTCAACAATGTTTATCTAGATCTAGCTCTCTTATATAAGTAAGAGATAATTCTGATACAGAAGTATGGAAAATTTGATGAGATAAGCTTGTTGTTTGTACCAGAGTCAAGAGACAGGCATCAATTTATTTTAGAAACCATCTCAGATGCTCAATAAACAAGACTAGGCATGATATCAGTCTGTCAGAAGTTAACTGAGACTCATTATAAATCCTTGTCACCACTTTAGCTTAAATTGAACCTTGAAACTGTTCGTAAGCTGCAACTTTGTTTAAAATTCAAAAATATTAGTTAGTTCTAAGAAAACTATATAATGTAGGAAACTGAATACACCAGGAGCTCCCTCAAACACTGGGGAACTAAGCCGTTGTAGGTGGTCAATAAAATGTTTACATTTATACGATATTTAATAAAGATCCAACGCAATGATAAAAGCACTGGATTAATATGATCAAATTTCTTTGTTCTAGAAAGCATTCCAGCAGCTGCATTTTGACCTAGCTGAAGTTTGTTTATTAGGCCAGCAGGGCAACCGCCTAGTATTGCATTACAGTAGTCTAACAGACAGGTCATGAAAGCAAGAATAAGCTTTTCCGCATCAGACATTGTCAAATACAAACACAAATACTGCTATTCAGAACCAAAGAATAGTGCGCTTACTGCACTCCAACAAACTTGTAAGGATTCTAATCTAATTAATACATATTAAAGCTCTTTAACATTCTTAAGTGTAGATGCTAAATCACTGATATGTGTTAGTTTGCACTGATTTCAAACGGTTTAACGTATTTTATTTTCAAAATCCAAAGTAAACTATCTGCTGCTGCTTGTATTGGCAATAAATGTCACGTAAAATAAAATTCAAACTCACATTATTAGCATTTAACACTGAATGCACACAAGGTGTACCTGAGCTAAACATTGCCAGTTTATCCTGTTGTTCAGCTGCAAGAAATAGAAGCCATTTCTAAAATATAAATTTCAGGTGTTGGTTAGAAGAAAACCACTCATTTTAATATGGAAAGTTTTCCTTCTAATCAGGCTGTCATTGCTTTTATTGAGAACACGACTAAAATCTGCCCTGAATCAGCCTTTAGGCTCGATAGTTAGGCACACTTCTGTTGATGTTGTTAATCTGGCAACCTGCGCTCGCATGTGTTTTGAACCAGGTGTGCAATACCTAGTTCAACCACAGGGTGTCAAACTTACATACTGAACCTTCAAGTCTTCTCATCTCCCACATAAACATGCAATGAGCACTGATGTTGCAAGTCAGAACCATAATGGAAATTAGTTGCTAAAGTTCTTCAAATTAGTAACGCACTCACACTTTCTGTGTTTAATTAAAAATTTAAATCTAGACCCAAATCTGTTAACAGTGCGACCCTTTTGAACAAATTTCCAGGATCTAGAAGTAAAATATTTTGTCTTTTTTTTCATAAAAATCTTCTTTCATGTTTTAAAAATGTTACACATTTGTAATTTCATTGTAATGAATGAGTGACAGGTTTTTACGATGTTTCCTACATTAAATCCTTCATATTTAGGTAGCTCACTACGATTCTGAACATACTGAATGTCTTTATACACAATGTCTAAAAACCCTGTCTGTGAGATATACAATATTAACTGGCACTCACCGGGGCGTCTATTTTGATGAGAGCGATGTCTGCTTTCTCATCTACGTCTTTGATTTTGGCATCATAGGTGGTCCCTGTCTTCAGTTCGACCTTCACCCGATGTTTGTTGGCTACCACATGAGCATTAGTTACAATCAGACCATCTTCAGACACCACAAAACCAGAGCCGCTGGCCACCGCCACTTCCCGATTGAAGACATTTCTAAGAAAGAAAAGCGAAGATGTTTTTGAAGACTACTCCAAATGAGAAACACTCCAATAATGTGTCTATTTCCCACAGAAGAACGGCAAAGAATGATGGTCGTTCAACGTTTTTAGATCCGACACATATTTTCCAGCTAGGCTTTGGAGGCACTTTCTCTGACAAATGATTTGTTGAAAACAAGATGGTTGTTTAGTGAATTGTTCACCACAGTGTATGATTTCAACAGCATAAAGTTAAGATTGGCTGAAATTGTACATTCCAGAAACTTTCTTATGTAATGATGAAGGTATTGTGATATTTAAAGTTATGGTTCATCAAAAAAAAACAAAATAAATAAATAAATAAATAAAGAAAGGAGGAAAGAAAGAAAGAAAGAAAGAAAGAAAGAAAGAAAGAAAGAAAGAAAGAAAGAAAATTTACTCACTATTTACTCACCCTCAAGTGATTCCAAACCTTTATAAGCTTCTTTTTTTTCTGAAGATATTTCAATAATCTTGTAACTTTCAGAGTAGACAAATTATACTATACACTCAGAAATAAAGGTACGCAAGCTATTTCTGGGGTGGTACCTTTTTAAAAAGTACAAATTTGTACCTAAAAGGTCCATATTAATACCTCAAGGGTAGCCTACATATTAGTACCTAAAAAGTACAAAAGTGTTCCTCTTAAAATGTGTAGTTACTAATATATACTTTTAAGGGAACCAATCCAATATGGACCCTTCAAGTACAAATCTGTACCTTTTGAAAATGTACCACCCCAGTGACAGCTCGTATACCTTTATTGCTGAGAGTGTAGGAGTCAGTGGTTGCAGGTTTTTCAGTTTTCTTCAAAATATCTTCTTTGGGTTCAACACATGACAGAAATTCAGATAAGGGTGAGAAAATGTTGACAGAATTGTCATTTTTGAAGGAACTATCCCTTTAAGAGAATTAATGTCTAAGTGGTTTTAATGAACAACAGAACTCTATAATATATATATATATATATATATATATATATATATATATATATATATATATATATATATATATATATATATATATATATATATATATTATAGAATTCTGTTGTTCATATATATATATATATATATATATATATATATATATATATATATATATATATATATATATATATATATATATATATATATATATATATATATATATATATATATATATTTGAAACTTTAATTCGCACTACATGAAGTTGCCCTGGGAAAAATGTTTATGAAATGACATTAGCAATAGGTTGCTGCTGAATATTTTGAACAAATATTTTAGGTGACTCAAGAATGATAAGTCCTCTCAGGGAGTGATTAGTTTTGGCACACATTGTGCAGGTTGAGGTAGAAGATTGGTTCCTTTTTTGAGTCTTCTAACAAGTTTGAGTCATTCATTCATCACGTGAAATGTCATAAGCCAATCCAATGCAGTTAAACTACGAATTTGAAAAAAACAAATTATAATTTTTACATTACTGTGGGGGATAGGTTTAGGGTTGGGCTGTAGGTAGGTATTATTTAAACAATTTATTGTGCAATTTAATAAATAATATGAATAATACTCTATATACTTACTGTTTTTACACTTCTGTGATGGTTGGGTTTAGGGTTGGGGTAGAGGAAGACGTTAAAGGGTATCTATAATGATCAGCTTTTATAAGCTGTTTGGACAGAGCTAACTGTATTTGTGTCCACTGTCATATTGGAGTGATATAAACCCAAGTCTGTAGTCATTCATTCATCACTTGAAAGACATGAGTATATCATATGCAGTCAGAGCTGGAAAAAGATTTGATCCGTTCATCTTCCAAGTCCACAGGTTTGATTCATATCTTTACATGCTGTCATATAATAAATGAATGAATGAATGAATGACTTTAAAAACAAAGGCTTAAAGAGGGAACTAACCATGGGTCCTTTTGGCTCAGATTGCATGCATGGGTTAAGATTATAAGGGAGTGATGTGTAACTTGAATGAATGACTCAACTTGAAGTTTTGTTTTGTCAGAAGGGGTGATCTGAGCTAATCATAGACAAAAGACCCAGCTAAAATGGCAATTAATGATTATTTTCTCTTATAGCATTCTAATTATGACTTGTTTTAAGTGTGATGAACGTTTGTAAATGTAATTGGAAGCATCTTGAACATTATAATGATATTTTGGCAAATTGAGTCAGTAAAATGATCCAAACTTCAAATCACTAAATGACATTCTTGTCAATGAATTATTGGTCAATTTTTCATTTGAAATTGATGATCAAGGGCTATTAGACGGCTAAAAAGAACAACAGCTTGTAAGTGTTATGAAAGTGACAGAAAAACAGTCCAGAAATTTGAAATCATCCATTTTGTTTTAAAGCTAGACCTGACTAAGATGTTCTTTGGGAGACGTGAGATGATTGATTGATGAAGTGTGTTATTCAGAATGCATACTTGCGGAATAATTCAATGTGAACCACAGCTGGAGCGATCTTCTCCACCACATCAGCGATGAAGTTATATCTGTGCCGGAGACTATCTGGATTCTCCTCGTGGCCTGGAGAACACATGGCAAACACAGACACCCATTACAACAGGGTTGGAAATCAGCAGGGGGTTGGTAACCAGAATGTTCCCACAAAGTCAAGATAAGGAGACAATTAAACAATTAAACAAAATCTATTACAGCTCTACAGATTAAAGTGAACATCTTCACACTTTGCATCAGATTTTTTGTTTGTGCGTGTGTGTTTTTTAGCATTGAGAATTGTAACAATTAAGCATGCATTCAAGTGTTTGGTAATGTTCTTTTTGCACATTAAGTTTAATAAGGTAATGGAAATTGAATACTCATAAACTGTATTATAGTTGCACAAAAATGGCAATAAAATTCAAAATATTTCAACAAATTTACTATCAGTACACTCACCGGCCACTTTATTAGGTACACCTTACTAGTACTGAGTTAGACCCCCTTTTGCCCTACCCGACCCTACCATGCGAATGTCGCAGCAGAAATCAAGAAGCATCAGACCAGGCAATGTTTTTCCAATCTTCTATTGCCCAACTGTAGCCTCAGTTTCCTGTTCTTAGTTGACAGGAGTGGCACCCTGTGTGGTCTTCTGTAGCCCATTCGCCTCAAAGTTGGACATCTTGTGCTTTCAGAGATGCTCTTCTGCATACCTCGGTTGTAACGAGTGATTATTTGAGTTACTGTGCCCTTCTATCAGCTGGAACTAGTCTGGCCATTCTTCTTTGTCCTCTGGCATCAACCGAATTGCCGCTCACTTTTTTTAGATCCTTCTCTGTAAATCCTAGAGATGGTTGTGCGTGAAAATAGATCAGCAGTTTCTAAAATACTCAGACCAGTCCATCTGACACCAACAACCATAGCACGTTCAAAGTCAAATTTCTACCCCATTCTAGTGCTCGGTTTAAACTAAAGCAGATTGTCTTGATCATGTCTACAAGCCTAAATGCATTGAATTGCTGCCATGTGATTGGCTGATTTCAAATTTGCATTAACGGGCAGCTGGACAGGTGTACCTAATAAAGTGACCTGTGAGTGAATGCTTTATCCATTTTGCTTTGTTTCTCTCAGACACACCTCTATATTTCGGAAATGTTTGCAACTCTTAATTATGACCTTACAGTGATTTTCTAGTGGTTACAACTTATTATTACAATCTGCATAGCAAGACTTTAGATGAATCACTGCTAAGAATACTATTTGTAGTTTGGTTCCTTGCACACTTTCACTGACGGAATTTTACAGTCTCATGAATTCATTGCTATGGTTACAATATTATAAAATTACAGTAAAATTACATAAACATACAGTAAAGAGAGACACATATTGGATAATAAGTAAACCAATGAGTAGGGCCAAAAAACATTTTTTTGCTATTTCTGCACAGAATTTTGTAAAAAATCTGTGGGTTTATGCAGAATCATTTTGGAAGTATCATGACTAAAAACATAATACACAAAATAATACATTTTCAACTTTAATGTTTACAATGCAAATCCAATTAGATCTACTTAATTGGTAAACCAAACAAGTCTCTTATATAATATATCAGCTAAAAGACAGAAAATATTACTTTACAAAGTGTATGATAATTAAATCATATGAACATTTTCATATCAATAATAATATGTCAATAATATTAGTAATATTAATTTAAAAACTGAATTTACACAGACTTTATTTACACGAGTAAATAAATAGACTCAATGATGCGCTAAAAATCGGAGGAAGACTGCATATTTCTGTGCACGCAGATTCCGTTAGGCCTAACGCAACAAACCAGCAATACGAAACAAGTTATGAACACACAAAAGAAAACAGAATGTGACATAAAAACTGAAATGATAAAAGTTGTCTTTGTGAAAGATAAAAAGATTTTTTATGTAGACTAGTTTTTTAAATGCTTTTTGGTAATTTAATTTTAACAAGGTGTCTGCAAGAGTAGCTTCCAGTATATTAAATTTCATGTTAAATTATCTTTAGATTACTTACAATGAGTACCAATATAATTATGGAGGTTATCATTACATACAGTGATCTCCAGTTCCTGGCGTCTAGACTGCAGCTGTGCAAAAGAGGTTTGGCCAGAGGAGAAATGTGCCTGATTTCCCTCAAGTTTTTTTTTCTTTCACTTTCGTCAACTGGTGAAGTTTTATTCCTCACCGCTGTCGCCACTGGCTTGCTTCGTTTGTGACTTGTAGAGCTGCGCATCGATGCATTTGCTCATCAGTGTTTGGACTTTCAGAAGTGAAAATTAAACCACACTGAACTAAACTAAACTAAACTTCAACTCTGAAAACTGGACTGAAGCAGTTTTGAATTTTAACTTACTAGAACTTCTATGTTAAGCTGCTTTGACACAATCTACGTTGTAAACGTGCTATAGAAATAAAGATTAAATGAATTGAATTGAATTGAATGAAACACAGGAATCCTTGTATTGTCAGAAAGTATGCTATGGTGAATTTCTGGTAACTACAGCTTTTGAATATCCACAACAAATACGTAAATGAATGCATATGAAATATATAGAATAGAATGGTAAATGAGAAAAACACATTAGTGTGTTAGGCAAAGATTAAACTAGCACAGCTATGTACTGTAGGAATGTCCTGCAAGAGGACAACAGTCATGTAGAGAGTTTTAACATCATTATACCAAAATATTTGACCACAGAATTCCATGATTACTAAAACAGGACCACATAGCTTTTTTTTAGAGGCAGTTATTTTATAAGAACCCTTGCATAAAAACACAAACAGACCGAATATTGCTTATAAGACAAAACAAAACAAAACGTGAGTCTTTTAGAAACATGGGTTGACTTGTCTAGAAAGTGATCCATCCGTTTATTCAAGTACTTATAAAACCTGGAGTCAAAACCTTTTATAACTTTGCACATGTAACACTTTTTTACCTTACATAACCTTCCTTTCACAACATCTGCATGCAAGCACATCTGCCCTACCCTTGTGAGCGTGTTAAATAGCACGCTATTTGTTTCCTCCCTGAGGATCTGTATACAACACTACTGTATATACTCACTGTTGAAAAGTCCCAGTGATAAATAGCACCTTGACCCAGAACAGCAAACTTTTATGACCTTTTTTTAATTTCTTGGAGGTTTTCAGCATTAGTGAATGCTTGGGTTGTAAAAGCACGCAATTACTGTAATGAAACACAGATGGGTAAAGCGGAATCTCACACTTGCCAAACTAAACGCCACCTATTAGTGTGGAACTATAACAAATCACATATACCCTGCTGTCTTTTTCAATTATGAATTTTATCAAATGCTAAACTCTTGAGAAAATAAAATCCAAATGTCACTTGACAACATCTAGGTGGATGAGAAAATCCTTACCATCTATGTTGAAAATCAGTTGTAAATAGAAATGATTATACTCAGGGGCGCCTGCAGGACTTTATTCAAAGGTACGCATATATCCAGCACCACCCCACCCCATCATCCCTTATTCTTATTTTCATCCCAAAAAACAATGATGCATGCTGTCAAAGGCTACATTATTTAAGGACATTGCCACGAGTGGGACCAAGAAAATGAAAGCATATCATTGTATCTTAATTTTAATATGCTTTCTGTTGGTCAGTTATCTACTAGAAAAACAAGAATAAGGAATAAAATCTGAGAAAAGATGCTTCAAAACCAGTCTCAAGCTCTTTTGGAAGGGGCGGTTCAGGGGCTGATGAGGCTGCGGTATCCACCCCGTGTGGGGAAGCAATATTTGTCTCATTAGTTTTAGGCCTTTTGGCAAATGTCTCAATTAAACTTAGCTGTTTTAAAGAGTGTTTACTCATTTTGAACCTTGTTTTAAACAATAGCTATCTGAACTGTAATTTTTAGTGAGTGGAAAAAAATACCAGCAAAACTAAAGCCAATAGAGATTTCTTTACCCATCTTTCACCATGCAAGTATATATACACTTCAAAACACACAAACACACACCTTTATTTAGTCTCTTTCTTTCTTATTTTGTCTCTATATTTGCCTGGATATCAATCACAGTTGCGTAACTGTGATTGAACTGTGTACAATATATATATATATATATATATATATATATATATATATATATATATATGTTTAATAATCATTTTAAATTATGTAAAAAATAAATTAATAAATAGGCTATAATTCGCGCTTTCTTATGGTAGGTACGCATAGTGCGGACAGCCGTAGGCAGGCACCACTGATTATAGTTTACTATTGTAGAAACTCATTGCTAAAAAAAATTGTAGGCTTATATAACTGATTGCCATTCCCTCTAGCATATCCCATCACGACTCTGGAATCTTGATAATGGAATTGTTTTTCCTCCCTTGTAATATGGCTCCACATCTGTAGAGGGTTTTTAGTACGTTTAGGCGAGAGAACATTTCGTATGCTATGTCATAGCTGGCACAAAATCTAACGTTTGTGAAACTCGCAAACGAGTCATGTTTTATGTGAGAAGTACAAATAATGATTCTATATGCACCAGGGACACACAGAAAGGTCAGGAAATGGCCACACCAACATCTGCTGCTTTTTGAACTTTGTGAATCACAGATTTCGTAACATTTAATTCAAAGAATAATATGTGTTAGGCACTGTGAGTGTAAGCCCTACTTTACAAATTTGCAAATGAGCACCGAGTTGGAAAAACTCACTTATAATGATGATAATCTACAGATGATCCAGAAGACTGCAGCTCATTTAGTCTTCAATGAGCCAAAAGAGAGACCATGTAACACCTCTCTTTATCGCTCTGCATTGGTTACTGTTTGAAGCTCTGCTCAAGTTCAAATCACTGATGTTTGCTAACAGGACAGCCACTGCACGTTCTTACCTCCACCTGCTCCTGAAGGACTACATCCCTTTCCAGGGGCCTCTGATCAGGGCTGCGTTTCCGAAAGCCATCGCTAACCGACTAAGGTCGCAAGTTCCGTCGTGACAAACATAGTTTGTTGATTTGCCGTTTCCCAAATCGGTCGTTCTAACAAACATTTGTTAACTGCGTCGCAAACTTGTATGCGTGCAACTATATCTTTGGAGCTGTAGTTTGAAACATATTTCCTGTCTGTTTTCTATTTCCAGTTATCCCCCTATGCCATACAGTATTCGCTTAAAACATTCTAACATTTAAACTTAAAATTATACAACAAAAAAAAAAAACAGTCATCTTTCTTAGGCGTAATTTGCTTTCAAAGTATTTTTACAGTTCAGTTTTAGCGATCTTCGTGTTTACAATTACGCTCCCTTCGAAGTGCACTCTGAGAACATTGATGTCATTTTGAACACAATTTATGGAATTTATCTTATTCTTCAAAGCTTGTGAAAACAAAAATCATAACATACGTTAATGCTTTTAACTTATAATTATTAAGTATCTGCACTGTATATGACATGGGCCTGTTGGTTAGAACATTTCTGCAATGGTTTGCATGTGTCAAATTGTAGACTTAAAAAACAACAACTACAACAACAACAACAACAACACAATAATATTATTAATAATATTTTAATAATAATAATAATAATAAATAATAATAATAATAATAATAATCATTATCATATTCCTCATCATCATCATCAATATTATTCATATTATTATTAAATTAGGATTTTTTTTATTTCCTAAAAAAATTATAAATAATATATATAAAATTATTTCATTTCTTAATAAATAGCCTCATTATTTATTTATTTATATGATTTATATATAATATTAGAATATGTGTTAACTTTTGTAAGTGATTTTATGTTTTAATACCGAATATGTAATGTTCTCAATAATATTTGTAAAGGAAACATAGGCCCTATATGTGTCATTTACATATGTTTCAATTAATATGGACAACAGGTGCATGTTTTTATCAAAACTAAAATTTGATTTTTTTTTAATGCATGTGCGTATAAAACAATATAATCTGCACAAAGAAATTATGGGCTCTTCTTTAAAGAAGTTGTTATTCCACCCCGTTTAGAGCATCATTATGGGTGTTTTATGTTATAACTAACGTGGTTCAAACGATGAATCTGCAACAGAGAAACTACTGGTTTTGGGAAACATTCGCCACTACAACCCTCTTTTCCCGAATGATGCATTGTACCATGATGGTTCAGCCACGAGTTACATTGTTGTTTGGGAAATGCACCCCAGAATGGGAGCACCGCCTTTTGGTGCCATCACATACTGTAGAGGCTATAAGTAAATTTCCAAAACCTTTTCATTCAATGTTCCTCGCTGGTGGAATGATCTTCCCGTTCCCACTCGAACTGCGAATACACTGGTATCCTTCAAACGACAACTAAAAACCCTTCCCTTCTGAGAACACCTGAACCCTGGTGAATAATACCAAAACCACCTATTGAAGCACTTTATCTCTCTCTCTCCCTCTCTTTAAAAAACACCACAAACTCATATTCGAGCACTGAATTCTCTGCGCACTAACACGATACTTTAAACAACTAGCACTTCTTATATGTATTGCCTCTTCTTGTTGAATCGCTGAATACCTCCTCAATTGTAAGTCCTTTGAAAAAAAGCCTCTGCTAAATAACTAAATGTAAATAAAGAGAAAATCTTTTGAAACACTCAAGGCATGCAAGAGATACCTTGTAATGCTCATCCTGGCAACTCACTATAATATTAGTTATGTTTTCATCCAAATAGCAAATTAGCAAAACTGGATAATGGCATAAAATGTTTAAAAATAAAACACCATTTCGAACCTATGATTTAGGAGAAAAAAACGGTCACTGTCACTGATTGTTTTTGGAGGTTTCGTCTTCTTCTGAGGTCATTTATTACATAAGGAAAAAGTTCCACAGTGACTTTGTCATGATCACCAGTGATCCAGGCTTGTAGATCACTGGTAAACATTAGCTGTTTCTCTATATGAGTTCTTCAGCGATCTTGCGTCCTTGTGCTCTCATGTAACATCATCATTAACCGTCAAGTTCAGTTCCTAAACTCAGAGTAAACTCTCCTTACATTGGTCAGAGTGTCAGGGTTTATTTTGCAGCGTCCTGCTAAGCTGTCAGGAGATGTGGTGGTTTGGTGGTGATTGACAGGGTGCGCACGCGACGTGTCTGAGGAGAGATGCGGTGGAGAAGGGTTAGAAGGGTGCACGACGATGCCTATTTGAGGACCGGGAGGGAGACGCGAGATTACCGGGAGATCATCACTCGTTTGCGGGCATCAGGAGACTCGTGAAAGTTCCCGCCCTACTCATAATTCTCTCTTCATATAGCCGTAAGCCTATTACATATCCATAAAACACTGTGATTTAACCGCGCTCGGATCGGATCGCTTTCTCACTGCAATCGAACCGCACCAGGGTTCGTTTCAATCGAGCCGAAACCACCTAATTCAAGCGATCTCGGAGCGATTACTTTGGTGCGGAACAGATGTGCCTTGTTCACATATGCCAAACAAACCGCACTAACTGGGCAAATGAGACATGTTCCAAAACAAAAGTGTAGGTGTGAAAGCACCCTAAGATTAATAATAACTGTGAGATTGCTTTTGGAGGTTTCGTCTTCTTCTGAGGTCATTTATTATACAGGGAAAAAGTTTCACAATGGCTTTGTCATAATCACCAGCAATCCAGGCTTGTAGATCATTGGTAAACATAAACTGTTTCTCAATATGCATTCTTCAGCGATCTTGCGTCCTCGTGTTCTTGTATAACGTCATCATTAATCGTCAAAGTTAAGTTCCAAAACTGCAAAAACGGAGGACGCTTGAAGGTTTCCAGACGTGTTCTTGATATCAAGGATGCATGGATGCATTGACGCAGAATATTGCATTGCATTTAAGATAAATAATAACTCTCCATGGCAAGATTCAGACTTTCTGTGGATCAATTATTGTCTTCTATCTATAGTGGCACCCATGTTCTGTTTAACTGAGGCTCTTATTCATGAATGCTGTCACATGCCGCTTGAATTCCTCTACCATTAGGGAAAAATGACTCCTGATCTCCCAAAACTCCTGCTCTATTCTCTTTAACCACCCATCTGGTGGAAAACTTATCTCAGCTTGAATAAGAAAACAGCTCTGTTGAATTTTCTAGTCGAAAATACTACCTGTACTCTCTGTAACAGCCAGTCACATTTGTGTCATTAGATTTTTATCTAATTTATTTGACATCATGTTGCACTATATGACAAAAAGACTGGACACTCACTAGACAAATAATTTCTTAAAATATAATATAATATAAAAAGTAATTTTTTGATTATGAAGCAACAGTATTTTTCGCTAAAAATGAAATATGTAACGTATAAATAATATGAAAACAATATAACAAATGTATTGGTCATTCAGAACTTCCAAGTCAAAACTACAGGCACATATTGGCAAAAAACAAAACAAAACAAAAAAACACCAAAACACATTTTTTAAGATGTTAACAGTCATTTATATGTCCCATGTCGCTAAAAACACTATAAAATATATTTCACAAAAAAAATGGAATTGGTTGTTTTTGCGTTATTGCCAGCAAATTCCTTTTCTGGTTTGAAAAGAAATTTAGAAGCAACGTCACGGCAATTAGATCCTTGTGTAAATTCCAGCGTGGAGACTGGATGTCTGTACTGGCGGGTACAACATGACGTCTTTGAGTTTTTATCAATAATTAATGAGAAAGACTTGGTTCGAACCAATCAGCATGTTCTATTGTGAATGAGGTGCAACTTCATTAATATGCTTGATAGCTTCGAAGAGTTTTTTCCTGTTACAGTGTTCAGATGGCAAAAAAAGACGCCACATAGTGTTGCCAAACGTAATTCAAACAAGTGGAAGAAGAATTGTTTGGAGACATGGGTCGTCAGTGTTGCATTTATAAATGTGCCACAACAAAGGTTTTGTTTCCATTTCCCTGCTATTAGAGAGCGCAGCTGGGCTCAAATGTGGATTACAGTGGTCTGCTAACATGCGACAAAAATATGTGTAAGGGACATTTTTACTCAAGAGCTTTTCGAATCTGGAAATGGTGAAATCCGGATTTGCCACTCGTCTTCTTTTAAACAAAGAAGCAGTCCAGTTGGTGCTGATTGTCCTGTCTCTACAGATTCGGTAAGTGTGTGATCAGTGTCCTTTGTTCATGTTTCTTAAGAGGCAAAGTTAGTTAGTATCGTCAGCAGTACTCTTTCAGTTTTTAAAGACATACCTTAATCAAAATGATTTAGTTAAGTTAACAGTTCTTTGATATAAACACCTTGTTTAAACTATTATCATTGTGCAGCATTTTTGGCACAGCTTTTTGAAGCTATTTTCTGCACTTACCAAGTGCATCTAAGTTGTCGAGAAATGCGGCGGGTTCAGCAAGTGCTCATGCTGGGTGGGCGGGTTTGGGGGTGGGGGGTATCAGCGCTCATACTGAAGGCACTGGCCGTCCAGTTTGTTGACTCATGCTGTAGAGATTCATGTTGTTGTTACTTGCCATGTAACATCCGCTCTCTTAACTGATATTACTTGTAAAAGTGATGCAGAGTTGATTAAATCGTAAAGAAAAAAAAATTTTAATACTGAAATTCAGGCTCATGTTGTGCAATTTTAATAGTCCTTTATGATTTTATCTTGTCACACTGTCTCAGTGATTACGTTTACATGGACATCAGTAACCAAATTATTTGCTTTAATCTGAAACCGAATAAGACAATAATATGTTTAAGGTGTTTGCATGAGTTGCTATACACAATTCCTCTAGAGTTTCATGTAATTTCAGGTGTTTAATTTTTAATTTGTCGACGATAACTGCAGTTTGGGAGTTTAACTTTCATTCAGGAACATTATGACAACTGAGATCTCATATCGTGACATAGTGATCATATTCGTGCATACTACAATCTAACATACTACAATCATATAGGATTATCAAAAATCACAGAGTTTAAGCTCAGCTTTAGCCTTGGATTATAGAAATCTTTTAGGATTTTCAAAATTTTTCTCAATATCAACAACACAGCCAAATCAACCAGTTTCAGTTTTCACCAAAGACTCGTGGTGTAAAAAGTAAAAGGTGTAAATAGTAATAAATCTCAGAAACACTTCAGATCGGACCACTGAAAATGCATGCTAATACCATGTGTCCATATGTTTATTTTAGATTTGTTTATTTAAAAACTAACCCCAGGCAGCTCCTTAATTACAGTACAAGCACTTATGTTAGCATGTTTTGTTTGTCATATAATGGCCACCAGACTAAAAGAACCGCTTTTAAGCATGTTTTTGGATTACCGCTAGCAGGTTATGAATGTGGAAATTCAAATATTCCAGGTGAAGGCTGGGCCAGCTCTTTTTATGAATGGAGACTGTTGTAGCAATGCATAAACAAATGTCACTACCCTCAAGTGAACTATACTGTGTCATCGCTGGCTGTGCCAACTATAGTAGGAAGCCTTGCAAATAGTCTTAGAGACAGTTGTGATGTAATGTAGTTTGTGTGCTATTTGTAGGTCACATCCAATTGGCTTAAGCGAACAGATGATTCCTTACCAACAGTAGCATTGGTGCAGACACATGATTTCTCATATATTGAGAGCACGGTAGGGCGATGCTGTGGCGCAGTAGGTAGTTCTGTCGCCTCACTGAAAGAAGGTCGCTGATTTGAGCCTCGGCTGGGTCAGTTGCCATTTCTCTGTAGAGTTTGCATGTTTTCCCTGCATTCGCGTGGGTTTCCTCAGGGTGCTCCGGTTTCCCCCACAATCCAAAGACATGCAATATAGGTGAATTTTGTAGGCTAAAATTGTCCTTAATGTGTGCGTGTGAATGACTGTACTGTATGTGGATGTTTGCCAGAGATGGGTTGCAACTAGAAGGGCATCCGCTGCGTCCAACATGTGCTGAATGGGTTGGCGGTTCAATCCGCTGAGGCGACCCCAGATTAATAAATGGACTAATTCAAAAAGAATTGAATAAATGAAAGAGAGCACTGTGATTAAGTGAACATTTCTTAAAGCTTATATGTTATAGGAATGAATAGGAAGCCACACAAACCCCAATAACCACTTTGGAATATATATATATATATATATATATATATATATATATATATATATATATATATATATATATATATATATATATATATATATATATATGTGTGTGTGTGTGTGTGTGTGTGTGTGTGTGTGTGTGTGTGTGTGTGTGTGTATGTGTGTGTGTGCAGTATATACATATATATTTTTCTCTTTTAAACTAATTGTTCATATCTAGTCTTATATACAAACATGTATTGTAGTAAATAGCACAAATAATTACAAACGTTACAAGTACAGCATTGAATTTAAAGGAATAGTTAAAAAGTCATATACACCAAGGATGGCTTACAGCTGAGTACAGTATAGGGTAGTTTTCATTTTTGGGTGAACTATTTCTTTAATATAAATGTTGAAATAGGTTGCCCATCCTACTGTTAGTTTGCTATCAGGGAATGACACGAAAAAAGAAAGCCCCGTCCCCTATACTCAGATTCCATTTTAGGAAGTACATCATTCCGTTTCATGCAGACTTTAATAATCTTTTTTTTTACAACTTTTAAACATCATTTAACTTTTAACAGTGTAAAACAAAACTAAAATTAGTATATTTAAGAAAGCACATGCTTTCCTGACAAATAAATGTTCTGAAGTGCAGAAGGAAAATTATTTCTTATGGTTTCTTTTTCAGGTACGGTGAAGTACTGTATGATCACCGAGTTATGCTGTTAGGCTGCACTTCTTACAGGTAAAATCGTGGTTTGCTGGAAAACAGGTCTGGCTTTAAAATATGAACAACTGACATACTTTCATAGTGAGATAAGCAGGTCTATCTACTGTATGTAAACAAATCCCTACAGTTTTTGTTTTACAGTTTGTTTTTATTTTTGTTCTATATACAATTTGGAGGGTTTTATTTTTATGAAGTGCATTTATCATAATTTACATAAAAACAAATTGTTACTCAAAGCATCCTCTTTTGTTTACTGTTTTATGCTTTCACAAAATGGTGTGAAAAGACCTACACAATAATAATAGTGTGATTAACAAATAATATGGCTAAAACATGACAATTTCAAATCAATTTGTCTTTACTGTTGACTTTAATAAGATAATAAGCCTCTGTTTATGGTAGATACTTAGGGCCCTATCATACAGCCGACGCAATACAGTGCAAGACGTTTTAGGTGCAATGTGTTGCTATTTTCAGACCAATGCAACCCTAATTTTCCCATTTAGCGCCATGTTGTTTAAATTGCAAATCAATTTGGGCCGCTTTGTGAAATCATGGGTGTGCCGGTCTAGAATGGAGGTGTGTTAAGGCGCATTGCTATTTTAAGGAACAAAAACAGACTGTGCAATTGACCAACTGAGAGCTAGTCTAAAGTCCATAAATATAAAAACCACTTCCTCCTTGCCTTCTTCATCTCTGTGGGCTTTTTTCAGTTTCATGACAACTTGCTTTTATATAACGTTAGTATTTTTAGTAGGAGTATCAATTCTATGCATATTTTTATTTGTTTTAATAAAAACAAATTTTTGATTTGTCCACCTGTTGCAATTTGGAGACGTCTAAGGGGCATAAGGATAGCACTTGTGTTTGGATAGAGTTTTTGACCCCACTTGGAGTGCGTACAACACTGTTTCCATGTACATAAATAAGTAAAGAGAAAGTAAAGTGGGTGAGTGAAGGAGCCTCATTCTTTATCCTTGCTGCAGATGGTCTGTTTAACTGTTTTCTCGTCAGTGAAGCATTTAGTTTTTCCATTCAGTTTTTCCACTTACAAATCCGCCATGTAAATAGAAAATGCGCCAAGGAGCGTCGCAACTGACTCTTAAAGTGAATGGAAGATGAGACTCTAATTGGTTTAATGCTCAAAACACACCTATAACTCATTAAGAGAATAATCACAACCCTGTTAGACCATGCACCGTGACGCAGAGCGTATTTTTCCATAATTAAATTAGCAAAAGTGTATTTACACACAAAAATGCTTTTGCTCCATGCGCTTTGGACTCTGCGCCTAGATCGTTAAAATAGAGCCCTGAATCAGAGCATTGTTTTAACAAGTTTTGTCTATTGTCATGAGACTAGTCTTGCAGATTTATTGGATCGTACAGAGAACTTTAATATCATTTATTCCCTAATTGACATGACGTCTGTCCACAATCTTGAATTAGTTTGAAAATCTGTTGTTTTGAACTATCCATAGATTGTTAGCCCAATTTCCACCTAATTGAATTCAGACCATGCTGCCAACAAGTTATAGAATTTTCCAGTTGCAATAGCTTGTTGCTGTGTTTGTTTATGATGTGGTCGCTGGGCTGCTTGGCCCTGATAATTGCTGCTTGCAGCTATATTTTTAATTATGTTCATATCAAAATATTGTTCAATTGTAAATGTACTGACTACTAGGCCTAAATTTTAGTTTCATCTGAAATTTACTTCTAAGATTAGCATTTTTCTCAGCTTCTAGGTTCAGTAGTTTCCCTCTTATATCAAAGAATACTTTCCTTTTAATCTCTCTATGGTGAAATAACTGAACATAAGAGGCTAAGAAAAATGCAATTTTTTTGCATCTGAATTCTTCATTTATTAATTTATTTTTGGCTTTAATATTTATGATAAATGGTTTATAAAAAACAAGAATTGAGCTGTAGCTCATTGGCCACAATCAGTATAGTGGAAGCATGGTTAAATCCTACTGTACCTGCCCTCCCTGATGAATATTCCACATCAATGGCATTTTGCCTGACAGCAGAACTGCACTGTCGACATAAGACTTCCTTAACTTTCTTTGCAGTTTTTATACTGTACATGCCACCGGCTGAGATTGGCTTGCGGTATGCATTTCCTCCCTTGATGCAAACTCAGCACTTGAGGCAAACCATGGAGAGTGTGTGTTGGCTTTACTGCAGCATACTGTAACACTCTCGCTTCTTATGATAAAGACAGACAGTCTTTATGCTCTCAGGACTATATCTGTAGTTATTGAATATCCACACTGCTGATTCTCTTGCTCATTAAATCAAACTTTTATTCAAGGACTGATGTCTGTCATCAATTAAAGCCAAATAACGTTTTTTTTTTTTTCTTCCTTGGTTTGGGCAATATCAAAACATATTTCTTCCACAGATCATTTGGGTGTTCAACAATGTAAGTGTTTGGGCAAGACCCTTAGTCCTCTCATAAGGGAGTTGACTTCATGGGTGTTTCCTTCTGGGCACTTTTATGTAACAGAAGTTGATTTTTGTTAAAATCGTTTTACTCTTATTTTTTGTTTTGTTTTATTATAATCAAAATATCTGTCCATCCATCCATCCATCCATTCATCCATGCATTCTCCCATCTATCTATCTATATATCTATCTATCTATCTATCTATCTATCTATCTATCTATCTATCTATCTATCTATCTATCTATCTATCTATCTATCTGTCTGTCTGTCTGTCTGTCTGTCTGTCTGTCTGTCTGTCTGTCTGTCTGTCTGTCTGTCTGTCTGTCTGTCTGTCTGTCTGTCTGTCTGTCTGTCTGTCTGTCCGTCCGTCCGTCCGTCCGTCCGTCCGTCCGTCCGTCCGTCCGTCCGTCCATCCATCCATCCATCCATTCATCCATGCATTCTCCCATCTATCTATCTATCTATCTATCTATCTATCTATCTATCTATCTATCTATCTATCTATCTATCTATCTATCTATCTATCTATCTATCTATCTATCTATCTATTTATCTGTCTGTCTGTCTGTCTGTCTGTCTGTCTGTCTGTCTGTCTGTCTGTCTGTCTGTCTGTCTATCTATCCATCCATCCATCCATCCATCCAATCATCCATCCATCCATCCATCCATCCATCCATCCATCCATCCATCATCTATCTATCTATCTATCTATCTATCTATCTATCTATCTATCTATCTATCTATCTATCTATCTATCTATCTATCTATCTATCTATCTATCTATCTATCTATCTATCTATCTATCTATCTATCTATGATCTATCTGTCTGTGTCTATCTTTATGTCTATCTGTCTGTCTGCCTGCCTATCTATCTATCTCTCTCTCTATATGTCTGTTTGTCTATCCATCCATCCATCCATCCATCCATCCATCCATCCATCCATCCATCCATCCATCCATCCATCCATCCATCCATCACGATTCAGTTAAAAAAGTATTTATTCTTACTTGTACTGTATGTAGAAAAACATCTAAGTGATCATATTAGAGGTTATTACATTTTCAATGATTAAAAATGTTTAATATATAATCAATTTGGGATTCCAAATGCAAAAACGAGATTTTACTGCGCCGGTTCTAACTGTAGATCTGCTGAATGACTAAAAAAGTTATTACTATGATGGTAAAAACTGTACAATTCTAGTCAAACTATACGTCTGCAATCTTATACCAAAAATGAAAATAAGGGCAATTATAATAGCTAAAAATAATCCCCAATCTTTATCAGCACTGCCTTTAGAATCTGTATGGATCTTCTAGGGGACGTGGTTTCACAAATATGCCTGGCAAAATATTTTGTTATATAACCTACTGTTACAATGTGTTACATTTTCTTGAGTGTTTCCAATAAATCATTCATACATTTTCCTCCCACATGGTTCTTTTATTCATCAGGGGTTGCAACAGTGGAATGAACCACCAGCTTATCCAGCGTATATTTTACACAGCGGAAGCCCATACAGCTGCAACCCAGTGCTGAGAAACATCCATACACTCTCACATTCACACACACACACACACACACACACACACACACACACACACACACACACACACACACACACACACACACACACACACACACACACACACACACACACACACACTAGGGACAATTTAGCTTATTCAATTAACCTATACTGTGTGTCTTTGGACTGTGGGGAAAACCGGAGCACCCGGAGGAAATCTACGTGAACATGGGGAGAACATGTCAATAAATTAAGGTACTAAAATATGAAAGTTATTATATTTTGCTCAGAAAAAATTACGTTAAGCAGGACATCTAATTTATAGAAACAAATCAAGTAGTATTATACTTTCATGGTTTTGATCCTTAAAAACATTTTTGTCTTTGACCTCTATCTAGCTGAAGAAACACACATATGTTCACATGTCGGAAATGTAGGGAAAAACAGCTCAAGGTTGTAAAATTTGACCTAGATGTGGATCCTCAGAGAATCGGTTTCTAAGATAATGTCCAGCATGGAGAACTCCAGATGTAGATTACGTCATACGATGGTAGATGTCATGCTTCAGCTTTGACTGAGTAGAAACAGAGCTTTACTGTAGGTCCCATTTCAGCAGGTCCTGGGTGCACAAACAAACCTGCATAACTCTATTTTTGGCAAGTCAAGCGGTGACCGGAACAAAGGTGAGGTGACAACGTAATGAGCCAAAGAGAATACGCAGGTAGCCAGGTTACGTGGAGTTACAGATTGTGCCAGACTTGATTTGGAAACCATTATATCCAATGACATAAAGGCCTGGTAACACCTAATTAAGCGCATTGGATGAGGCTTTTACAAGAGTTCATTACAGTACATTACAGATCTGTTACAAATCCTAGTGCTGTCTCAGCTGTTGACCAGCCAAACTTTCAAGTGGTAGGTCAAGATGAGCTATCAGAGATCAAATTTTTCCAGCTTAGTTTCTAACAATCTTCTTTGCAATTTTACAAACTCACAAAAATCTTATACACTAGAGCTTTACGTTAGGTATCTCGTTTTCAAATATGTGAGCCCCAAAGGTGACTATTTTAATAATAAGCTGAATTAATGCAACAAACTCATGTATAATCAATTAGCATCTCTCTTTAAATGTATATAAAATATTGTTAAAAAATCAGTTTCTCAAGAGTATGACTGGCGTTTTAACTTTTGCAACCTGGCATTTGTGTTTTGGACAGCAGATCTATGCATTGAATAATGATGGAAAGCAGCAGGTATTCACTTCCATAATATTATTTATTCCTACTATGGATGTCAGTGAGTGTTAGTTTGCAACATTCTTCAAAACATCTTATTCTGCATTCAAAAGAAGAAAGAAGAAATGAATAAATGTTTAAATCTACTTGACTGTCAGTAGACGGTTATGAAGTTTTAATTTTGCGGTGAACTATTCCTTTAAATTCTTGCACTCTTTGAAGCAGAATGGATTCTGATAGGCTGCCAGTGGTATTTATTGTGCATAAACTGGAAAGAAATGAAATGATTTCATCACATTTAGAAGGTTTTAATACATTTTATCAGTCTTTTTGTGAATCTGCCTTTTACCTTTTGGAAGTTTAAAAATGCTCTTTTGGCATTGTTCAAAACACTTTGATTGCATTTTGCATCGATTATGAATTATAATATGAAGGCAAACCAAACGCTGAGTTAAAAATGTTTGAAATGTCTCTATTTTACTGCACTAAACTCCTGAGTTATGATGAGTGAGATCCCTTTGATGCATTGGATTTAATGAGACCTCCTAAAACACTAACCTTTTTGGAATGTACTTTTTCTCCTGCAATTTTGCATCAACTATTTGTCTCCTTGAGAGAAAGAACTTTTTTCCCTTGTGTGGATATCTGCTGTGGATGTGTTTTTCACTGTATTCCTGTATGTTTTCAGTGCCAAGCATAAATCCCTGTAATGGAGCTTTGGACAGACCGGCAACATCTAATAAGCTTCTATGTTTATCGTCTTGAGAGGGAGCCAATTTAAATCACGCAATAAAAGATACTAAGCACTTTATTTAGCATTCAACACCTTAGAGGTATTGTAAACAATCAAAGTCACATTGTAAAAGTCTTATTTTAAACTTACTAACTAAGGGATGGTATGTGATATAAGAGATCAACAGATTATATAACTTTAAGGCATGTCAACACTGTTCTTAAAATGAGTTTTGAGTGGATTTGAAAGTGAGTTTGAAGAATTCAAATGCGAAAACCTCTAAGTAGCATTTGAATTTTCTTCTAAAATGGCCATTTCTCTCACCACCCATGTTTTTAAACAGTTATTTTACATGAAATGCAATAAAAGTAACTGGAGAGTTTTTATTTTTAGAAGGAAATTTCAAATGGCACAAGAGGTTTTTCCATCTGATCTCTGTATTTAATATTTGTACTAAATAAGGGATGGTATGTGATATAAGAGATTATTATTATATAATTTTAGGGAACTGTTCTCAGAGTGAGTTTGGAGTTGATTTGATAGGGAATTTGAAGAGTTTATATGTAAAACCTCTAAGTACCATTAGAATTTTTCTTCTAAAATGGCCATTTCTCTTACCATCCCATGTTTTTGATCAGTTATTTCACATTAAATGCAATATAAGTAACTTGAAAATGCTATTTTTAGTAGAAAATTTCAAATGGCACTAGAGTTTTTTTTCCATCTGATCTCTTTATATGATATTTTTACTAACTAAGGGATGGTATGTGATATGAGAGATAAACAGATTATATAACTTTAAGGCATGTCAACAATGTTCTTAGAGTAAGTTTGGAGTGGATTTGAGTGAGAATTTGAAGAGTTCACATGTAAAACCTCGACCATTTGAATTTGTCTTCTAAAATAGCCATTTCTCTCACCATCCTATGTTTTTGATCAGTTGTTCCATATTAAATGCAATACAAGTAACTTGAAATATGCTCTTTTTAAAAGAAAAAATAAAATGTCTCTATTGTTTTTACATCTGATCTCTTTATTTGATATTCTAAGTGAATTGATCTGTTGTGATATTAAATCTGTGCTTTGATAATTCTCCACAGAAATGCAATAATTTAGCCAAAAATGTATTTTGTATTGCCCTAATCAAGGGCAAAAAACTTTTTCTCTATTTTCTTTAGAATTGTCAGAATACTGACAGAAACATGCTAATGTGAAGAACTTTTTTTTAATCTTCAAAAAATCTCACAAATAAAAACAGTGATAAACTTAACCCTTTAACTGCCCCAACAAGGAAAAAAAAATGTTTGGATTGCATTTCTTAACTCCTAATGTCAATAGTTAACACATTCAATCCACTTTTTTTCCAAAACATCCTTTAACTTCTAACATATCAACCTCTACCAAATAGTTGACGGTTTATGGTAAAAGAAAAAAATAATAATAATCGGAATTAATGCACTATGAAAAATCTGAAAATATGAAGTATAAGAGCAATTTATTACAAATATAAAAAAAACATTTTGAATACTAAATCATCTTTATTCTATGAAGTATGCCATGTAATATTTTAGATTGTCATTTAACATGTTTTTTTTTTTTTTTACAATAAAACCAATACCAAGTGTAGTAGTGCAACGTGATTATGTTTGATTTTTTTTATTTTATAAACCAACAATGCTGTTTGTGTAAACCATTATTTAAAACAGTCATTCTCTAAATGACTTTAACAGTTTAGATGGTTAACAGTTGACAGTCAGAGCAGTCTGTTAAAGGGTTAATGTGCCTCAGAAAACAATTAAGAATGCTAAGTGTAAAATTAGGAACATTAACAGAAAGGTTTCCTATGTTTCTACTTGGCTATGATGCACAAAATCGTTGTCTACACTCAAACAATGACTTGCTGCTTGTTCAAACTACATATTTAAAATGAGACGAAACAACACAATGATTAGGCTAAGTATTATTTTAGGGGACAGCTTAATTGTTTCATGTTTAACACCATAGATTTTAATAGATGTGTGTTGGGAAAACATGAAAGAATTATGTTGAGCCCAGCATTTTCACAGTGTAGCCTATGCATAACCTTGGATATTTTGTCAAAACTTGGAAATGTGAAAGGTCAATTCTTACCTTTCCCGCAGGCTCCTCTCTGGATGAAGATGATGGGTGGCTGCTGAAGCTTCTGCGCCCGGTTACTGACCCTCTTGAGTTCGCAGATGTTCCTGTAGGACACCCCATCACTGCCGCAGACCGGTTCAGAACTCTTGCACACGCACACGCCGGTCTTTCCTCTCCGTCTCACGGTAGTCGTTGCACCAACCCCGTCAGGCACAGCGCATTCCAGACCTTCTCCACACTCCGGGTCTCCCAGTTTCCCTGTGCCGCCGCAAGACTCACCCTCGCCGGCCGCGCACACTGGGCAGCAGTCGCACTGGTCCAGGATGTCACCGGCCAGACAGTCGGGCGGTATAGGCGGACAAAGACTCTTATCACAGCGCTCCGGACAGCCGATCACATAACGCTTAATGATCCGCGCATCGCACAGCAGCGGTACCAGAATAATAGACGCGCACAGAATCAAAAGACGCATTTTACGACTATAATCAGAAGCAGAAAACTTTTAAGTCAAATATTTCCAAGTTAATGAGATTTGGAAAACGTCACAGGACAAACAAAAGGTTAAACTGCTGTGAACTTGACCAAGTTTGATGTGCTGTCAAATGCCCGTTATCCTGCGCTTCAATGACAGACTTTATAAAGCTTGAGGAGCAAAAACAGCAAGGCTGATTGGTTGAGTTTGACGTCAGGAACGGGTGTGGGACGGGCTTAATGGTAAACAAGGAGGCCACGCCCAAGCATGTGTCTAAATATTATGGTAACAAATCTCATGCACACATTTCGAAAGCTATAGGCTACGTCAATCAATCAATCAATCAATCAATCAATCAATCAATCAATCAATCAATCAATCAAAGTTAATTTAAATAGACTACATTTAAATTATATTAATTTATATAAAATGTGTATTTTTTCAAATTTGTAGTTAATAACATTGTATATTTAGTTAGATTAATAACTAATAGTAATATATAAAGACTATATAATTGTATAATCATAGTTAGTTTTTATTAGTATATAATATAGGGAAGAATGTGAATGATTACAAGTGTAAAAGCACAGTACCGATTAAAATGCTTTTTAGACGAGTTATGAACAACCATATGCTGAAAGCCCTTAAAACCTCTTTTTTTAAACCGTGTACTCTATGCTTCTAAAAACTATATTTATTTGAAGGTTATCTGCGCAGTGATGAATTAATACATATCCCAGACTATAGTCTCCTTTGAGTTCTAGAATAATATAGTCACAGTTTTTCTTTCTTTTTAACATATTTCTTATAATTTTAAATACATTTTAATAAAGTAAAACTGATATGTCCTGACACTGTTTTTGTTGGCATGTTTAGGGCAATATTATTTGCAACAGTATAGATTTTGACAAAAAGATTAAAATTGAATTATTAAATTGACATATTCCACATATTTCTTTATATGTATATATGAAAAAAAGAAGGAATAAAATTACTAGAAACAAGTTTAAATGATACAACTTTTAATATCATCCAAATATTTTCCTGATAGAATTGGCAAGGCAAGGCAAGACAAGGTAAACTTTATTTGTAGAGCACAATTTTACACAAGGGTAGTTGATCTAAAGTGCTTTACAATGATAAAAATTAAATAAAATATAGACTTGTCTTAAAAATATAAGAAAAAAAATATATTAACTGAAATACAGATATACAAATTTAAAAACATCCAATGAGAAATGCTGATGTCCAGAGGGAGACTGTTCCAGAGCCTTGGGGACGCAAAACAAAAAGCTTAACCTCTTTTGATTTGCAGCGAGACCGAGGTACAGACAAAAGAAACTGATCATAGGACCTTAATGGCCTACAAGCTGTATATGGCCTTATAATTTCATGGCTATAGACCGGGCAGAATTGTGCAATGCTTTATATGTGAAAAGAAGGATCTTAAAATCAACTCTGAACTTTATAAGAAGCCAGGGCAATGAAGCAAAGACAGGAGAGATATGATCTGAACCAACTGTAACCAATACATAATTGGACCAATACACAATTTTAAACAATACAGTGTTGATTGAGGTAGACAAATTACAGAAATCTAACCGAGAGGAAATTAAAAACATAATTTACTATTTCTAGATCTTTATTAGAAAAAAACGGTTTAACATTTGCCACCAATCTAAGTTGGAAAAAGCTAGTCTTTACAATTGCATTTACATGCTTGTCAAAATGCAAAAGTAGATAAAAAAAAAACTCAGGTTAACGTTTTTTTTTTTTTTTTTTCGTTGTTCGTTGTATGCGAACAATGTAATTTGTAAAATAAAATGATGTTATTTTTGCACAAAAGCATATGAATTCTCTCTCTCTTTCTAACAAAAGTGAGTGCAAAGAGTAAAGAATGACATCATTTTAGGGCGGACTGTTATCTTGAATAGAGAACATATGTTAAAATCTTGTTAATGTAATATATTTGACATCTTTTAAATTGAGTTCAAAAATAAACATTTTATTCTGAATTCTCCAAAAAGGGTCAATAAAACTGTTCAAGATGAAGTCATTTTGAATGTTTCTGGATTGATCCAATGGATTTAAGTATAGAAAAATGTCTTTTTGATCATAGAGCAGAAAGGCCAGATATAGTCTGGCACCAGTAACTGATATAACCACTACTGAAGTGAAAAGGCTGCAGAACAGAAGTACATTTAACCTTGAAGCAGGTGAGCTACAGCAGCAGAAGAGCACATTGGGTAAAATTCCTGTCAGGCCCAGCAAGAATCAAATAATACAAGACTGGAAAAAGGTTGTCTAGTCCTTTTTTGTTATGACATTCAGAATTTGGCATACTAACATGTAAATGTACTGTAGATCAAGCCTTGCATCAGTGGTTCAGGCTGCTGCTGGTGGTGTAAAGGTGTGTAGGGAGATTTTCTCACACACTTTAGTCTCCTTTGTACCATTGAGCATTGTTGAAACACCACAGCCTTACTCAGTATTGTTGCTGACCATGCCCATTCCTTTAAGATAAGAATACATCCATCTTGTGATCATGGACAAATCTGCAGCAACTGTGTGATGCTACTGTATCAGGTTGTTATAGACAAAAATCACTCAATAATGTTCTCTAGTCCTTGAAGTTAAAAAGAGCTGCAAATTGTACACTAAAAAATGATATGTTGGTTTTAATTAACTTATTTATGTCAAAAAGTTCCACGTAAGTGAGTTTTAAAGAAAGAATATTTCTTTTAGGGAACTTAAGTTAGTTACATATAGACAATGTAATGTTGTTTAGTTCAATCAACATAACATTCATAAGTTAGTTTTAATCTACTTATTATTTAGGTTTAATTACTAAATGAATTAAAGCTAAATTATGCATGTTATTTTGGTGAACTTTATTTGGGGGATTTAATATATATCAAAATTTACCAAGCATAACATTTCACAGAAATGCTACTAAAATTAACTAAAATGTGAAACTAAAATGTGAAAAAGACACAGGTAACATGGCAATTACATAATAGGCTTAATACTATAACGTTATACACAACATGGTATTATTAAATGGGAGTCCGATACATTAATGATTCAAATGTTGTAAAAGCCTCAATATCAATGAATAAAAAGTAAATAATCTCATCTCTGTGTCCACATTGGAGAAACTTTCTGTGCACTTTTTCAATTTGTACCGTAATATTCATCTTTTGATTCCAGTATAATGAGAGTGATTGCTTTGGTTTGAATCTTATGTCCTGTGTTGTTTTGAAACTGCGCATGTGCAGATTTTACTCTACCTATTGACCAAAATGCGGTACTGCAGAAGCAGCACAACCTCCTTTCACTTATTTTAATTAACCGAGCTGTATAAAATTGAAAACTTACATACTTCTTTGGATCAACTCATTTTTTGAATCAACTCAAGCCATAATCCATTTTTAGTGTATTTCATAAAGAGGCTGGATACTGTAAGGTGTGAAAAATGTCCTTGAATTCAGTGGTTGAAAAAACTATTAAAATGCTACAGTAACCTGGTTAATCGTAAATGTCTTTAATATATGATAAATTACTATAAATTCACTTTCCCAAAGTTCTCTACATGACATTTTGCATGACTTTTTACGCTTTTCTGGTGACATTACTATGGATCTTTTTACTTTCATTTTATGGGTTATGCAAATGTAGAATTTTATGTTACATGTAATCTTGATAAAACAATGTTTACACCGTAAAACCAAAAAAGTCAACGTAACTCAAACCATTTACAGTTGAAGTCAGAATTATTAGCCCCTTTAAGCTATAATTTTTTCGATAGTCTACATAACAAACCATCATTATACTGTACAATAACTTGCTTAATTACCCTAACCTGCTAACTTAATTAACCTAGTTACAGTAAGCCTTTAAATGTCACTTTAAGCTGTGTAGAAGTGTTTTGAAAAATATCTAGTCAAATATTATTTACTGTCATCATGGCAAAGATAAAAGAAATCAGTTATTAGAAATGAGTTATTAAAACTATTATGTTTAGAAATGTGTTGACAAAATCGTTCCATTTAAAACAAACCATTTGAGTTAACCAATTCATGTGAGCACTGTGAACTTACTCCATTTGAGTTGAAGTAATGAGGTATTTAATTAAATCATTACCTTCAGCAGTTCAAAACTCTTTTCAAATGAGTAGAATTAACTTTCAGTCAATGTTGAGTTAACTACACTTTTTTCACTTGATAAAGTTGACTTGGGTTTTACAGTGTTTTACATTATTTAGTTTAATTTTAATTACTTTCAATTTTTTTATGTGTGTTACCATGACAGCGTTTTGTTGTGTGAATGGCACCTTTTATAAATTAGCATGTTTCTATGCTTGTGGGAAAAGTTGTACGCGATGAGCATTGATTCATCAACACATGCTTATGGTTGTGTTTTGTCTGTATTAAAAAGTTATGTTGTGTAGATGTTAATAATTTAAATGCTTTTTTCCCTTAAAAGTGTTTTCATTGAACATGTTGGATATGAAACTTGTAGTTAAAGTAGCTTTTCGTTTTTTTTTTTTAACAACAAACAAACAAAACCCGCTGCACACATATACATTTAGGTTTTATAAAAATATATGAATAATATTAAAACTTAAAAAAAAAAAAACAACTTTTGTATAAAAAAAGTGTTAATTTACCCTAAAATTAAAAAATGTACTTTATGTTCCTATAATATTTTAACACTTACATTCTGGCAACTACTGCTGCCATATTTTATTTGTTCATTCATTTTCCATCAGTTTAATTTCTTATCAGGGGTCACCACACCAGAATAGTAAGGGTCGGCATTTGTTTCCGCATCTGTTTTATACAGACTTCCAGCTGCAACCCAGTACTGGGAAACACCCATACACTTGCATTCGAGAATTCACATACATTCATACACTATGGCCATACATTTTGTTTACTCGATTGACCTATAGCGCATATCTTTGGACTGTGGGGGAAACCCGGAGCATCTGGAGGAAGCCCACGCCATGGGGAAAACATGCAGGGGCTCGAACTAGCGATCTTCTTGTTGTGAGTGCTAACCACTGAGCCACCGTGCCACCCAGCTGCCATTTTTTCACCATAAATTTCATGCATTTTTTTACAGTGAAAGTATATGTAATGTAATATAATGTGTGTATTTAAATAACACACTTATCGTGTATGGCCATACACCCAACGCGCTTTACAATCATGAGGGGGTCTCTCCAGCCTGATCTCACGAGAAAACGTAAGTATTTTACGTTTTGGCAGTTTAGTGGCTAATTCGTACGAATTTGTACGAGTTCAGTCGTAAGAAAATGCACGATTTTAAAAAGGAGGCGTGGTACCTAACCCCACCCCTAAACCCAACCGTCATTGGGGGATATGCAAATCGTACTAAAATGTACGAATTAGATCGTACGAATTTGTACGAATTAGCCACTAAATGAAAAAGTTACGAATTGCCGTGAGATTGTGTTGGTCTCTCCATACCACCACCAGTGTGCAGCATTAACTTGGTGTCACGGTTTATGGATCTGTGTGTTCCTCCTGTATGTTATGTATCATGCCTTGTGTGTTGTCATGTGTGAGGGTGTGTGTTTGTTTACCTTTTGTGTTGACAGCGTGCTAGGATCAGCTGATGTCATCAGCTGACTTATCATCCTCCAGCTGAACCTCATTTGGCTGGCTATAAAATTCCTCCTGTGGTATGTGCTGGTTATCAGTCCGTTGTTGTCCTTGTTTGTCCTTGTTCCTGACTGTTGTCTCCCAGTATCATCCGCTGTCTGTTTGATGTCATCGTTGTGGTCAGTGGCTCTCTTTTGTTTGAACTTTCGTGGGTCCTCTGTTCATTAAAACACTCGCATTTGGATCCTCCTTGTCTTGATTCGTGACAGAACGGACTGATCAAACATGGATCCAGCGAGTATCTCCGGCCTGGCTGAAGTTGTTGCACACGCTACCACACGCATGAACAGACATGATGATCAGATGGTCACCATCAGTCGCGCTGTCCAGGCGCTGGTCACTCAGATCTCTGATCTCACAACACGGTTGCAACGTCTTCATGCTGTCGGTCTTCAGCAGCCTGTTGCAGCTAACCTTAGTCCATCTATGCCGGTTCCTGAGCGAACAGCTGGATTTTCCGAGCCTCGCCTTCCACCTCCAGCGTTCTACTCCGGAGAGCCTGAGTTTTGTCGAGCCTTTTTAGCGAAGTGCTCATTGTACTTTTCCCTGCAGCCTTCCTCGTTTTCCACGGAGGAATCGAAAGTGGCGTTTGTCATCACGCTTCATTTTTTGCTTTTTGCTTAATGAATTTTGCACATTTTTAATGAGGTCAGGACCTCAGTTTAACGTCTCATCCCAAAGACGGTGCTTAAGCAGTATAGTGTCCCTTTCAATATACTGGGGCATTAGGACTCACACAGACCACAGGTTGAGTGCCCCTGTTGGCCTCACTAACAGCACTTCCAATAGCAACCTAGTTTTCCCATGTGGTCTCCCATCCAGGTACTAACATGATTTAGGCTATGTGGAAAAGCCAAGCACTGATCTGAGCAAACAAACTTGTGTTCAGTTGCATTTGATGAATTTTTAGATGTGCTTGTCACTGAGTTGCAGGTCCAAGTTGTCCTCCCATGCAGATCTCTGAAGGGAGTGGATCAACTCATGCTCACGTATCCTAGGCAACATGTCGCTTTTCTCAATATTTGTGCCTGTATCTCAATATTCTGGAATTTGTAGTTATTACTAAAGCACAAAACAAACAGGAATAAGATGTGTCTATTGGTAATCCTTAGTTCTGTAGTCTCCCATGTTTATATTAATTAATTCTTATTAAATTCTTTGCACTAAAATAGCTTGGCACTAAAAATGTTTTTCCACAAGGCAAGAATATTTTTTTCAGATTTTTTGTTAACAAGAGTGCTATTTTATTTATTTATTAATGTTTGCAGAGCTTATACACTGTAAAAATGCTACTTGGGTTCCACACAATCAATTTGTATTGAGACAACTGGAAGGAATTCAGTTAACCTAGTAGTTTTTACAAATTAAAAATAAACATAAAACAATAAAGTCTCCCAAAAAACAAAAAAAATAGTGTTGTTTCAGCTCGTTTTAAATAAGCAGCTTGAACAAGCAGCAAATGTCCTTCTTTGAGTGTACACTATACAATGATACAAACCCACCCAGTTCCTCTTAAGCACAAAGGAGCATTTGTTTCTGGAGTGCTAGAAAAGAGAAGGTCTGTAGTTTCTGTACAACATCAAGCTCTTCTAAACTGTCCAGTAAGATGAGTTTAGACAAATCAGTAAGTTTACTTGCAAAGCAATCTCTAGTAGCAGTAATAATTGTAGTGTGTTTGTAAACAGCAGTTGAGTTTGTGGCCTTGGCTAAACAGTGCATCAACAAAATAAATGGTCTGAGATGCCATCTCCAGCTAGAATTTCAACAACATCAACACTGATGCCATGTGACTATATATATATATATATATATATATATATATATATATATATATATATATATATATATATATATATATATATATATATATATATATATATATATATATATATAACTGAAGTCAGAATTATTAGCCTCCCTTTGAATTTTGTTTCTTTTTAAAAATTTCCCAAAATATGTTTAGAGAGAGCAAGGAATTTGTCACAATATTCATTCATTCATTCATTTATTTTCTTTTCGCTTTAGTCTATTTATAAATCCGGTGTCGCCACAGCGGAATGAACCGCCAACCTATCCAGCACCTTTTTACGCAGCGGATGCCCTTACAGCCACAACACATCTCTGGGAAATATCCACACACACTCATTCACACACACACTCACTCATACACTACAGACAATTTAGCGTACCCAATTCACCTGTACCGCACGTCTTTGGGATTTGGGGGAAAACAGAGCACCCGGAGGAAACCCACACGTACGCAGGGGGAACATGCAAAATTCACCCTTGTGTATTACTCCGCCTACATACAGCGACATGCACAGCAACATGTTGGAAAACATAATGTACTTTTGAGGCTTTTTTAGTCGAGAATGTAGTTGTTTAGATTGCAACTATGAAGTTTATTTATAAGCATATTGCCTATTTTAAACATTAATAATTTTGAAGTGCGCGTCGGCGGCCCTTAGCCTGTCATTGAGCAGAGGAAAGATGGTTGGTGTTGTCCATCCACAAGATGGCGACAGAGAACGCTTAATAAACCCTGTGACAATGCACGTCTCCCATCAATGCCGATATGCAGCCATATCGCACCGCTACACAGGCACGTGCACACATAGGGCTCAACCTGTGCAGTGCACATGCCCTTTTTTGTCTTAGATAGAAAGTGCCCTTCCAAAATGATCAAAAGTGCCCCCGCTAGTTATCATTTGTAGACAGTAAATTAGCTATTATTTTCTGTTTAGAATTCAAATTAAAATTTCTATTAGTATTAAATGTATTATCATTTTAAAAATGAAACTAAAACTGATTCATTGAGTGATTTTGTCAAATTCGTTGACACTGGGATTGACAGAGCTTAATTTCTTATGTATTTTAAATTTTTTAATGACTTAATGTATCTTCTCTGAACTAGTTAGAATTTGAATCCACTTGTTTGTCATGTTCTATCATTTACCGCAGTTTTTTATTATTCATAATATTTCTCTATAACAGCTAATGGTGAATGTCTCACCCATTAACAGGAAAGTGCTTACCTCTACATTGAAAAATAAGATGGATTGTTTGGTTTGAGACCCAGCAATAAAAACTGAAGTGTACTACAAGACAGCACACAGGCAGAAACATCATTGGCTCTTTAAATTCATGATCTTTCTTGGCCATCATTCTTCCTTTTGTGGCACTTTTCCTGTAAAAGGCTGTGTTTGTTGAAGTTACTGTTACCAGTGTGTGTATTTTAAAGGGCGGGAATGATATACTGCGTGATGACATCATCTGATTGTACCAGCTCCAGAAACATGCTTTGCACAAAACTTTACAGCACAGTTACATCTATACTACTAATATGGCTGATCAGCATTCCTGTTTTGTGAAGGAATGGAGCTACACTGAAAACAGCACAGATTCTGTACAATAATTCACAAGCCGCCATTTTATAACCTAACATTATGCTGTAAAATATACTATATACTATATACTATGTAAATATACTGAGTTCCTAGTGTAGCAGCATCTTTCAGTGTACATGGCTGAGGTCTCTTAGTAAGTTATAGAGTGGAGGAACTATATGACGTCACGTCGCCTTGTTGGCTAATCGGCTGCTAGCATAAAACTGGTTCCCTCGATAAATCCCATAAGCTTTTCGAAGATTGCAAATAATAAGCCCTGTGTTCAAACACTGTTTACTACACTAACATGTTTTGTCCAGCCGGATAATCCTCACATGAAAATACAACTTTGAGCACTTTTGTATCTTAAATGCAAACGCAAAAACTGAAAAGCTGACATTAGGCTATAAACAGGCTACAGCGCCTTCGAGGCATGTGCCTGTGATGTCAGCACCACACTGCTACAGACAACTTTTCTAGCTTATTTTTAGAAATATGGTCCATGACAAAGAGTTAATCTCTCTGTTTATTATATTATAATCCACTCTATATATTAAGTTTTTAAGTGGGAAATACGTTTGTTTTGCTTTACAGTTCTTGTAAAAGTTTTAAAACTGCATGTATAAATGTGCGTACATAGTATTATCACAAGACATATTTAAATAAGTGTAATGCTTGCATGCACACAGCCTGCTTACCTTAACAGACAAAATAAATAAGGCGTGAGGGACAAGTCTATATGCCTGCAAGATCCATCATGGACACAGAACAACATTCAATACTATTTTTATGTCACGAAGTACAGCAAAAAGCAGCCTACACAGTCACATATGCTATACATTTCATTGAGAAGTGTATACTGCAGTTATGACAGAATTAAATGTGTTCAGATGAAGAAAAAACCTGATGAATAATCAATTGATCACGTTAAAATAACTCCTAATATGTATGTATGGGTGGGATACGTGAATTTTTATACAGCTGTCCCCCCACTTTTAAAATGTCCACCACACTCCTGTTCACACGTTTGCATTACTGAGAGCAGGACAGAGACAGCTGCACTGGTAAGCAGTATCTTTAAAAAATCATTTAATTGAAATAAATGATCAACAAATTCATCTGTCTTGACTGTCTTTACAAGTGAATGAATTATCTACACACAATATGAATTCATAATTAGAAAAATACTACAATCAATACAATAATATTCATGAAAATACCTAAATAACAGACTAGTCTAAATGCCCAATGCAAGCGAGCTGCGCTTCAAACCAGTTGAGCTCGATGACATAATGTCTCCGACACCACCTGTAGTCTCATTTAGCATCTTGATAGCAACCGTTCTTTTAAAGAAACATAACCGATTTAAAAAATCAAGAGTGTGGTGTAACTGATGTGTTTTATGTTGTTAAACAAAACGGGAAAGTATCTTTAGTTTCTGTCAGCCACGAACCTTATTTAAGCAATTTTACTGAAATCCCATTGAAAAAAAACATTGACTTTGGGATGCTAAAATGCTGTCTCGCTTCCAGGTTTTTGCATACAAATTGATGTCATAGTTCCTCCACTCTATTCTAAACATCACAGGGAAATAATCCGTGAATAGTAATGCTATAGAAGCTTTAGCATTTAGCATAGAAGCAATTAAACCTGACTATAAGCCTAAAATAAACAAAATTATAAACTGTGACTAAAAATGTTTGGGTAGATAGAAACATTGTTCCATTATGCTGCTCTTGGTAAAATACGTTTCTGCAACAATACAAGGTAACATATCAAAAAATGCTAGCAAACTTCATTCTAAAGTTTGCTAGTAACACTTTTGTTTTTATTATGACACCAGCATCTGAATGGACGACTGTTTCAAAATGGCAGAGATGTTTGGAGTTATCACAAAGAGATATTTATACAAGAAACATATATTAGGAACACATTAAGCCACATTTGCTATATATTAAGAAATGCTAACAATGTGTACAATTATAATTATAAAA